>NC_056585.1:19911304-20066304 GCF_018340385.1 Cyprinus carpio | reverse complement strand
GATTGCTGGAAAGCAGTGAAGCAGGGTCAGCCTAAACACATCGCTGGTCAACAGATGCACAGCGATCAAAGAAGAAGACTTGGGAGTGTAAAACTGCTGGGCTTTACAGTTAAGCTGTTATTTCCTGTTCAGATTCGAAACAGAATCTTTAAACGTGTGCATTAAGGTGCTGAACAGTAGAAAAAGAAAAAAAAAAGTCATTTTCTTGCAATGCCAAGCAAACATGTATTTTAGAAATGTAGCCCATGCATTCACCACACAAAGCTCAGAGACTTATCATGCCAGCCAAAAAACTTGAATTATTTGTTAGTTTTATATAGCACTGAAGTAGTTTTAAGCAATTTCACACACAGCCCAACAGAGGGTAGTATTATCTCAGCACTGTATAAGAGCTGAGCTTTTAGTGTCCTGACACACTGTACTCAGACTGTGCCATGGAATTTCATCCTGGCACAAAATCTAACAGCTTCCTAAAAGCTGGAATACATTTACATAGTCACACTATTCTAAAATGAATAGTGTTTGCTTCATATACTTTGAATTTATATAGACCCAAACAGTTGCTGGTAGCCGTTGACCTCCATAGCATGGGCAAATAAAAATACTATGGAAGTCAATGGGGACTTTCAACTTTTTGTTTACTAACATTCTTCAGAATATCTTCTTTTGTGTTCAACAGAAAAAAGAAACTCATACAGGTTTGGAACAGCATGAGGGTAAATGATTAAAAAAAAAAAAAAAAAAAAAACTTTTTTTGGGTAAACTATCACTTTATGTCATGATGAAACAGAAGTAGTGACTTCTCTTCAGTATTGTGTAGGTCATTAGTTGTTGATTGGATTTTGTGATGGGGACAATGCATTCAAAAGTGAGAATATCTGGAATGTGAGTTTAGTGAGGTTTAAACTGACTAAATGATTGGAGTCCTGCATATGTCACGAGAGAGAAGTATGACGTTTTCACCATGAGGTCAATTAAAAAAAATTCAAAAAAACAATATACAAAAAAAAATCATGCACAAACTAACAGAACACAAAATTACTTAAAACAAACATTTAGAAAACAGATTTTCATTTCATGCCAGCTCAGGCAGCACAACTGTTTTTAGCATTGATAATAGCAGGAAACATCTACGGTATCATAGGAATAAACTACATTTTAAAATATATTGAAATACAATATATTATTGCGATGATATTTCTCAATATTACTTGTTTTAACTGTATTTTTGATCAAATAAATGCAGCCTCGATGAGCAAAATACACTAACCAACTTCCAGGCTTTGTTTAAAAGTGTGTGGTACAAGAATACATGTAATTATAAAGTCAGAATATTCACTATAGAAATATTAAATGCTATTAGATGACAACCAGTGGGCAAAATTTACAGCTGTATCAGTCTTGTGGACATCACCATTAGAGAATAGAGTACTCTGTAGTTCTCCAGGTGGAGTCTGAGGGTCAGTATCTCTGAGGTGTGAGGTTCAAATCCTCAGACCCAGAGCTCAGAAACCCCAAGGCAAGATAAAGACACCACAGCACCAGTGATGCTAGACCACAACTGAACAAAATCCCTGACTAAATTGAGACTGAGGTGAACAATAATTATTTTGTCTAAAGAGCACGAGATACTGTTTAATTAATGGAAACATTCACATTCTATGAGATCTGCTGTACAACTACAGTAAAATAAACATATTGCACTATGGTATACACTTGGTAGGTTCTGTGTCAGCTGGACTATGCATTTAGATTCTGAAAATATGGTGTGTAATTATAGCACACTCTCTCCATATGTTTGTTAAGAACTCGAATAATGATGATAAATCCTTTGAACTGTCTGTCTCTCTCACACACCCACAAGCATAAATGAAGTATGACTCTTAAGAACACTGTTGTCATGGGAACACTTACAAAGTACGATGACACATAAAGGCATTACAGAAAACATTCAGCCACAAACTTTTTACAAGGTTTGAACCTTCATGTCCTGTGGTGTCCTCTCTCTAAAACAACTGCATGGTCTGGGGTTTTTCTCATGATAATTTGTCATTGTTGCCCTGGCGATGAGCCCCAAAAAGGCAAAGTAAGCAATGTATCTCTGTATTAATTATTTCTGTCCCTCAGCATCACAATGATCTGTCTTTGATGTCTCGGTTTATACATGTGACTACAAGCTCATTAAATCAAAACGGTTTCAATTTGAAAACTGGGCAAGTTATATAATATAAAACATAAAAACAACAAATACTAATTGCTATCATTAGTTCAATTATGATCAGGTACTTGTTAAGACACACTATGAGGGCTGCAACATATTTGTGGGCACCTTGCTGTGGCACAAAGTGTTTTCATTGTTTAATAATTGCTTGTTCTGTTTAGTTTGTAGACAGTGGGGTTAAAAATTAACCCCTGTAATGCACAATCAAGTGTTTGTCACACCTGAAAATAATAAAAATAAAATTGGAATGGATGAAAAAATCATCAGCCATGAAACTATTTAGTTTTTTTAATTAAATTATTATAATTTACTACTACTTCTACTACTAATTATAATACTAGGACTAATATATTTGTATAATTATATTATTATTAATATTATTAACAAATGTATGCCCATTTTATCTATATGCATATTTATATAATTTATATCTAAAATATTTTATATATAAAATAAATAATAAATACATTATTTCACCAATATTTCAGCATTTAGTATCACATGATCCTTTAGAAATCATTCAAATATGCTAATTTTAAACATTCCTTATTATTATCAATGTTAAAATGGTTGTGCTGCTTAATATTTTTGTGGAAACTGTGAGATTTTTTTTTTCTTTCCTTCCCTTTGGATTCTTTGATAATATGTTATTATTATATATATATATATATATATATATATATATATATATATATATATATATATATATATATATATATATATATATTTAATATAATTACACACACACACTTTCAATTTTTTTTTTTTTTTTTTTTTTTTTTATACTTTGCGTAAAAGTACATACTTTTGATCATCAAAGACAATGGATGGTGTCATGGCATCCCAGCCTATTGGCACAAAATAAATTTTGAAATGTTGGACACATTCATGTGTACACTAAAAGTAGTGCACTAACCCCAAGCAAACCTGCCACCCACAACTTGAAGAAAACTTAAATAACACACAATCCAGTTGGTCTCCATTACCATGCACAGTGTGTTTGATGAGGGACTCACTGACCTGCGTAAGAGAAAGTAAATTAAACACCAAAGGCAAACACATTCAGGGGAATTATATATTCAAGGCTGGGCTGCTATCAGCCTCCTAGCCTCCATCTCCTCTGAGAGATGGCTTCAGCTGTGGTTACATAATATCAAACTAAGGAGTCAGAAGGTTAATGGTGAGCTGGGTATTTCCATTTTAATTTAAAGTGTGCTATTGTGTCCTGTCTGACAAACATTTAAAGTGGCATCAGTGTTGGGGGAAGGGAATTGAAATGAGACATGAACGGGAGTGACAGCAGCTCAATACTTACAATGGATAGAACCTAGAACCCGATGAACACCCCTAAAGCACAGGAAGCGAGACAGTCTTCCAACAAAAAACGACCATATAGGTAATTTGTGCAAGCACCTTATTACAACCTATATTTATGTTTAAAAGTTAAGCGCCTTCTAGCGGGTGTAAAAATAACGACAATGTTGTGTTGCATCTGTCGTCATGAAATTACGTATAACTGTCATTACCAATCAAAAATCGGCGTTTGTTTAAATGTAATGTGTGGAGTTTTTACACCGATCTCACGGTAATTTGTACATAAATTACTAGGTTGCTAATTTGTTCGAAAGACCACCCCTAAACCTACCCCTCACGGAAATCATGCAAAATCATGATTTATAGTGCATATACATTTTATGAGCATGTGCGTTCTCTAGGATCGATCCCATGACCTCATGATCACATAATTACACATCGCCGTATAACACAATGCTCTATCAACTGAGCTACACGAAACGCAAATTATAGCGCAAATAAAAGAGTACAAAACATTAATATGAAAACGTCCTGTTACCGAAAGGGGTGCAATTGTAGTATACGCTCTGATGGGTCGTATTTCAGGGATTTTGACAAACAAACTATACGGGCATATATACTTTGGAATACTGTTCCATCATTAATGAATAACTACAGAGGAACAAATGAGTAATGCACAAATTAATATTCTAGTAACTGTCACAGTGTCTGTTCTGTGTCTCCCTGGGTGGCCACTAGAGGTCTCACTTCCCCTTATTGTCACCCCCTTCAGAACTACATTTCCCACTAGCCTTATCTGTTCATCACTGTTCATTGTATTCAGCTGTCACCACTTACATTGTTTGCACCTGTGTATAAATACCCTGGTTGTTCTGTCATTGTTACGGAGTCCTTGTTGAATGTCACCTTCGGTTTCGAGTTTCCTTGCCTGAGTTTGTGTTTCTTGTTTTGGACTGATTACCTGGATTTGACCTTTGCCTGGATGTTGTTTGATTTTGGATCACCCCAATAAACATACTGCTTTTGGATCTCCCTGTCTGTGTGCGTGTCGTGACAGTAACCACTATTAACAAAAACTCTGATTAATTCATTAGTAGGTAATAGTACTCAGTTGAAAGTGACAGTTTACTATTAGCTAATCAGTAACTACTGTACAGGTCCATAATTAATGTGAATAATGCAAAATGTATAATTAATTCTAAAGTGTATCATGAAGATCATGGTAACCTACCAGTAATGACTCAAGTATTACCAAATCCTTCAGAAGGGATTACTAATTGTATTATTGGATCAGTATTCCAAAGTGAAAAGCATGATAACTCCTTAATATTGACCGAAGTGACTGTAAGCTTTTAAGGTATATGTAAGGTTTTGGATAGTATTGACTCATCATGTTACTACATCCTTCTAAAGATATTACTAATTATTTGGATTAGTATTCTAAAGTGAAGATAATGGTAACACACTATGGTAATGATTCAAGTGCTACCAAATCCATTGAAAGGAATTACTATCAGAACCTTACAAAAACCTCAAAAGATGGCTTCTGTCATTACAACAGAGTGAACAGGATCTTCACTTTAGAATACTTATCTAAATAATTAGTAAATCCTTCTGAAAGACTTAGTAATACTTGAATCATTACTAGTGGGCTACTATGACCTTCACTTTATAATTAATTATACTTTTTCCGTTATTCACAATAATTATGAACCTGTACACAGTAGTTCTCTGGGAGGTATATGCAAATAAATAAATAAAAACAAAATAGTTACTGATTAGCTAATAGTGAACTAGCACCTTCAAATAAGCACTATTACTAATTAATTCATGAGAGTCACTTGTTTGATAATAGTAATTACTATAGTGCTTATATTGCTTTACTCATTTGTTCTTGTGTCATTATTCATTAATGATGGATCTGTATTCTAAAGTGTTACCGAAAAAAAGTATTAATTTTTTTGATTTGCAAATGATTACATTTAACAGTTTTATATTAAAGGGGTCATATGACTTTGCTAAAAAGAACATTATTTGGTGTATTTGGTGTAATGCAATGTGTTTATGCGGTTTAAGTTGAAAAATTATATTTTTTCCATATAATGTACATTATTATTGCTCCTCTATGCTCCGCCTTTCTGAAACACGTTGATTTTTTACAAAGCTCCCCGTTCTAAAAAAGTGAGGTATATGCTGATTGGCCAGCTATCCAGTGTGCTGTGATTGGCTGAATGCCTCAAGCGTATGACGGAAATGTTATACCCCTTACCGTACTGTGGTGCTGTCTCCCAGCATGATGAGACAAAACCAATAAAATCCATTACAAACGAGGCATTTGTTGCATCCAGTGGGGACATAATTACTGATTATAATGACTTATACTGTCTTTTTACACGTTTCGTATCGCGCTGCGTAAACATAAAACCATGTCTGCATTTGTAATCGGAAAAACAACAAAAAACAAGCACTACTCTACACTGCTCAAAACTCATCTTTGAATCATCAGTGGCAAATTCTTTAAATATGAAAAACGTACTTACAGGCTGTGAGTCAGAAGTGCCAGACTGTCCTTGCAAAGTTGGAACTGCCCCACTTTATAGAAACAGCCTTTGTGCCAAAGACGCATTGTAGGTTACTGGTTAAGGAAACAGTCATTATCCTCCATAAAATGCACTGCACACATCTGTACATTTGGGTTGAACTGTTCTGGAACAGTGTTGTAAATACAACTTAACCACTGATTTCTAGTTGTGTCCTCTTTTGGAAGGCCAAAAAAATATTTTCGCTTTCACAACGAAACACAGCGTCTTCACAACATGGTGGCGGCAGCAACAGTGAAAATAAAAAAATTATGCCTTCTTTCTTTACGTCAACATTTGGGAGGCGTTATGCAAATATTCCCACATTGTGACGTAGACATGTGGGGACTTGTTAGAATGAGCAGTTTTAGGTAGGAGTGGTTGACTCTTAACGTTTATAAAGAATATCTCTTTGGATTTGAGACTTTAGTCTTTGCAACTTTACAGATCTTCTTTATGCACCAAGAGCTTGTAACACTAAAAAGAGAAAGGAACCATTTAAATCGCATCATAGGACACCTTTAAACTTGATGTGAGTGTTAGATGACAGCAAAGTTAATCTAAATGTAATAAATAATAAAATAACATATCATGAATACTCAGTGCAAACATTTTTTTTTTTTTCAGACATATGTTGGTGTAGTTGTCCAAATACTTTTTTGGGGCCTGTATGTGTGTGAAAATGACAAGCTCCAACTGATGCCTGCTCTTCACAGATGGTTCTTTAACATTCCTGATATTGTTGTGAATCATGAGTCTGATATATCTCAAAGTCACAAAGATGTTGAACAGAGTTTACTGTGACATGGATGAGTCATACAGCAGAACATAAGGTAGACCATACAAACACATGGGCAGTGCATTAAGGTTGTGTAATTAACAGGTGGACTAAAATTAAACAGATAAAACATGAACATCAAATGCATGCAGTCTTAAAACAGTACACTACACATCAATAAACAATATATAAATATTGTTAATATAAATATTAACTATCTATAATTGAATATAAATGTTATGGAAAGTTTTTTTTGTTTGTTTGTTTTTTTCCCCTGCTGCTGCTTTTTAAAAGCTGCACAGAACAAGGAAACTTAAATGAGAGAAGATGTGAAGTGCCCAAAGCCATGTCCTAACACAGATACACAGTAAGCCAGAGCTTGTTATCCAGTACTGCATCTACCCTTAGATGGAAACCAGGCATCTCCTCCAACCCTATGCCAGCAAGTCATCTTGCACAGACTCACTCTCTCCACCCCTGCCACCCCCCCCCCACCCCCAGAAAGAAAAGCAAGAACAAAAGAAAGAAAGAAAGAAAGAAAGAAAGAAAGAAAGAAAGAAAGAAAGAAAGAAAGAAAGAAAGAAAGAAAGAAAGAAAAGGATAACTGGACCGTTGCAATTGGGAGAACAAAGTAAACTTGACCAGTGCCGAATAATTCATCTGTGGCCAGACTTTCAAAGATGACACACACACTCGCAAGGAAGAAGAAGCACATTCACTAACACAGTTTTACAGCATTAAGATTTAATGAGCTAAAATACAGCATATGAAAAAAAGATTTGTCAAGCCTCATTGGTGTCAAAAAAAATAAAATAAAAAAATAAAAGTAATTGTCATCACATTATGGAGGCTAAAGGTAGCTGGGCTTATGTGTTGATTTCTTTGCTAATTGTTTGAAGGGTGTGTATACATAGAGTAAATCCTCTGTATCTACAACAAGGCAGGAGACCTAACTAAAAGGCAGTAATTACACCTTACCACACGCCACAACTCAACCAATGCTGCAGAATATTTAAGGAGCCATATTACTTGCACAATACTAATTAATTTCTAAATATATTTCAGGGAAAATTACATGGAACACGCAAAACTAACCATGGCAGCAAATAATCACAAATTTACAACAGCTTTAGATTTTGACGTATCAAACAAGAAAGATGTGCCGATAATTATGGTTACATGGCAACACAATAAAGGTGCCATTAATGACTACTATATATGTACTATACTACACTAAACCAAACACTAGCTTCCTAGCTTTACTTAGTCTATGGAAATGATTAGTTTTATTTATATAAAGTGCACTTAAAGTATAGTTCAGTTATCATAATTGCTTAGTTCAGAAGCAATAGCATAATGACATCATACAGTAGAGATGTGCTCAAAATGTGTTGCCACAGAGAAATGCTGAATGTCAGAGTATTTAGACCCAAGAATCCACTCTTTGTTTTCAGCGCAGCTGCGGCTCATTACTATTCAGGACATATGCAGGTTACAGAAAACAAGAAAATACACACATTTCCTGCTTCCAATTTAAGCTACTAACTTAAAAGCTAAACCACTGTGTAAATGAAGGTCATCACACAAAGACACAAATAAACAATCAATCACCCAAATAAACTTTCCCTGGCATGGAGGATTTGTTTTTGTCATGCACCTGTCAAATAAGAGAGTAATCGCACATCTGCTACATTTTGTTTTCCCTGTGAAGGACAGTCAAGCGCAGAAATGAATTGCGCACACGCTCTCTAGCACTCATCACCCATCCACTCTTAAAATAGCGCAGCGTGTCTCTTCACCCCTGCTGCACCAAACTCCTCAACATAATGCAATCACTGTGCAGGAAAACTCAAATCACAAGTGCCAGTTTTGTTTGGTTTCACAAACACTTAACCCATGACCACTTATATTGTGTGCTGCAATGGCTCCTGAATTATTGTGGTTTTCAGACACAAAATAGTCCATGGGAGCCCTACTTATTTGCTTTCTTTTTATATTAACTGTTTTTGAGAGGTTTTCAAATTATATTTAGCTGGTTATACTACGAGAAAAGGTGTTTTACAATTACCTCAGATAATGAAAAACAGGGCTCCACTACAACTAAAATGATAGCAAATTCAATAATAATAATAAATAATAAAAACTTGTAACAATTTACAATAAGGTTCCATTTGTTAACTATATTTAATTAATTAACCAACATTTACAATGAGCAATACACTGTTAAAGCATTTATTACTCTTTGTTAACATTAGTTAATAAAAATACAACTGTTCATTGTTAGCCCATGTTAGCTCAGGTCCATTAAATAATATTAATAGATACAACTTTTGATTTAAATAATGTATTAGTAAATGTTGGAATCAACATTATCAAAGATTAATAAATGCTTTAGAAGTATTTTCATTGATAGTTTATGTTAACTAATATAGTTAAGTAATGTTAACAAATGGATCCTGATTGTAAAGTGTTACCAAACATTTTAATTTAATTTAAAACTTTGTGTGTAGTGCATTGTTTCTTTCAAGCAACAAACACAACAAGGGTTTCACAACACAACACATTCAAAACAAACCAGTAACCGTTACTGGAATGAATACTTTGGATTTCAAGATTTAGATTTACTTCTTGTAGAGTAATTAAAGATACATATCCACAATTTAAAAAAAAAAATAATAATAAAAAAAAAAATAATAATAATAAAAAAAACATTTTAAACAAACTAAATAAATAAATATTTGTCCTATACTCTTATTATTAAAAAAATAAAAAAATAAATAAATAAATAAAATAATAATAATAAAAAAAATTCCAAACCCACCCACCATATATGATGCCGTTAGGAGAACCTTTTTTGGTTCCCCGAATAACCTTTCACTGAACACCTAAAATAACCTTTTTTTTCTTCTTAGTGTGAAGAATAACCACTATGAATAGAATATTGACGCTAAAAAATAAAAAAAAAATAAAGTTTTTAAAAGTGTATGCCAATGAGTTCCAATTGTAGGGCTGAAAGGAATATTTCTTTTTTTTTTTTCATTATTTCTTTCTTTAATATTTTTGGAAATAACATAAAACAGTGATATGTCACACATACATTTAAACTGGAACAAATTTATAATAAACACAGCTAGAAACATATCCTGATTTACATCACGTCTATATACTACAGGCATCCCTACATCACATCACACAGCAGTGTTAAAAGTTAAAGAAAGTATGAAACCAAGTGATTCTGTAATTTATAAGCTAAATGTTTTCAAAATCATTTTTGTCTGGAACCCTGAGATGACCATATGCGTTTGTTAATAAAAAGAACATGCTGTCTTCACTGTGCTGTCTAGACTGTGCCTGAGTAATTACATTTCATATTATTCACAATGTTAGTTCTTGTTATAAGATTCCATTTTTAGCATCCTCAGAAAATGTTTTTTATTTTTTTTATATAATTTTTTTTTATTATTATTATTCACCTCTCAAAGTCAGTATAACACATTCCGCTTGTTGATCCACGCCTCTTACCTACAGCTGCATTGCTTGAAAGAAAAACAGGTCTATCTCGTGGTGAGGTTTTCAAGTTTGAGACGAGATAATGTCCCTTTACCCACTGCTCTCACTCAAACTCACTTATGTGTATGAGAAAAGGTGTTGAAATAACAGCAAGAAAAATATCTAAATATAAACACACATATTTTCAAAAAAGATTAAAAACAATCAAAATGAGGACATGACATCAAAGAACTACAAGGAGACTTCTGGCACGGCTCACTTCTTGTGGCCACCATGTAAAGTGACACATGAAAATCTTTCATCTCACATTGCCTAATTATATTCTCCTTTCTTTGCAATCACGTCCTGTTTGACAACAATACACCCTCACTAATTTGTCTCTTGTTCTCAGAATATCAAACTACTGCAAGCGGAACATACCAAAAAAGGCCAGAAACATGAAATAAATGAAGAAATAGAGCTAATTAGCACCGTTTTCATATGTAAATGTTTCATATGTTTATTTTGGATATCATTATATGGCACCGGTTTCCTTTTTACTACAAATTGGCAGGATGTGTCTGGAAAAGAAGTAGCACACAAGCTGCCACGACCATTAATCTCATCTTTACCCTGCAATTAAAGAGTTTTATTCAAGTTAACTAATCAGGAAGCATGGAGCAAATGTTCTGTTAAATTTCATTGCTTCTGTTTTCTTGGGTGAAAAAACAATTCTGAAGCATTCAATATTGCCATTATTGCTGCTGTGCCAAAAAGCCCCTCTCTGCATTGGGGGTTGAACCCCTGTGCAGCTCAGTTATTCTAAGCAGTTTGTTTAATTTACTCTACACTTCGATCCCCACCAGCAGTCATTTCAGCTGCTGTATGGCTCATCCAGGGAAGATAATTAATATCGGATTGTTACAAGAGTGAGATTTAAACTCAGATTGGAACCGCTGGCATCTTGTCAAACGGCAGAATGTTAGATGGGAGTAATGCTGCCTGTTTGGCTCTGCATTGAGAGACTTAACTTCAAATGCTTTGTGAACTTCATAAAGCTGTTGTACTCATAAAGCACCAATATCATTATGGATTTAATGTTTTAAAGACCAATTTCTATAAATGTATCTACATTGAAATAAACTGCGTTTCTTGGACATTCTCAGACTGATTTAGGAGATGCTGTTTGACCAGAGGAAATGTGTAGAATTTTATATTCAATCTTGGGCTTTTAATGAACAAAGTTGCAGCACTACTAACTTAAATGCATTTGTCAGTAATAATATTGGCTCTATATTTTCCAATTAGCCATTCAGATGGTTCACTAAAATGAACCAGATCAAAAATGCCCCAGAAAAGCATATTGTCTTCTTCCTCTAGCAATATTCAAATTATAGCCTACTATTACAATAATTCTACAAATTTATATATATTTATATATATATATATATACATACATACATATATATATATATATATATATATATATATACATACATATATATATATATATATATATATATATATATATATATATATATATATATATATATATATAAAAATATATATACACACACACACACACACAGTATTGTGTTCTAGTAGCTTGAAGCGTAGCTCAACTTTTTTCAAAAGGGCAGCTTGACTGTAGTTTAACTATACTTTAAATTATTAGTAGCCTGTATCTTTACAAGCTACAGTTTCAAAGCAGCTTCCCCAACACTGTTCATATTGCATCAGGGCCTTTCTTAAACCACAGAACATCCCCTTCAGATCTCAGGATGGTTGTATTGAATGTCAGGTTGAAAAGCGCTCCACAAACTATTTCAAGTGCTTTCCTCTGAACATGAAGTTTGAATTTATTTAATGTGGGTGGCTGCCCTGTTGTGTTCAATGTTTACTCAGTATCTTTGTTATTTTTAAATATATATTTTTTTATTCTTTAACCATGAAGACAGGGCTAACTGGTGAAGCTGATAGTGGTGGGAGGCAGCGAGTGGCTGACATCTGTTTCATTCAGATTGTGGGACTCTCAGGAGTGTGCTTTTAAAAAATTCATTCATAGACAATGGAGCTCAATCGCATTTTAATGGCTAATTAATGGCCAAAAACAAACAGTCACAAAAAGAGTGCAACAGTGAGGGCTTCTCTCTCTCTGGGCACTCTGGGTACTCTGGGTATTTTAAAGTCATTTATTTCATTCTGAATGTATGTGTATGTTCGTTTTCTGGGGAGAAGGTAATTTTTTTCTTGGAAATCAAAGTCTTTTTATGTCTATAATTCATTAATCAAACATGATTCAACATGACTCAATGATCTTGTGGGAGCAATGAGATCTGATGAATGGATCTTAGTATGTCAAATGTGTGAGACAAAAGATGATTGAAAACAGTGAGATATAGAAATCTTACCCATCAGATGGACACATGACCCCATTCATGTGCCCTACTTATTGACTGAGTCATGAAAGAAACAAAGAGATAGATACTCTATTTGTTTGTTTTAACAAAGTTTACCAATGTATCTCTGTGCAAGCACTGCTTCAATAACCAATGCCCTGCTTCCTTTTAATGTCTACTCTCAAACAAAGGGGCAAGGGACATATTATACTTCATGCTGGCTTTGTGCTTCTTTGTGAGGCTTTATGTTTTTCCTATTTGTGTGCTGCTATGTATTTCCTGCATAAGTCAGCCAGTACCCATTTTCCATGTGTTATTCCTTTGCAATAGCTTTAATATTGAATTCTCTTCTACTGAGTGTCAGAAATGTTTTTGGTTTATACAAGTAGGGCCAGTGACTGAAATCACATCTGTACTCTTCCATACCATCTATATGATGTGCAGCTTTGTTTCTGAGTAGTTCTTTAAAAGGATACTGCACCCGAAAATAAAACATTTTATAATTTACATGTATTTATGCAGAATCTAAATAAATAAATAAATAAATCTATTTATAAATACGCACACACACACACACACACACACACACACACACACACACACACACACACCGTAGGTAAAAAATATTCACCCCCTTTAAAATAATCACATTTTGTTGCTTTGCAGCCTGAAATGAAGATTGTTTTATCCAGCTGTTTTTACTATTATTAAGAAGTGGAAGGTATTTGGTGCAACACAGATGCTTCCTAGATCAGGACGTCACTCTAAACTGGATGAAAGAGTCAGGAGGAAACTGGTCAGAGAGGTTACCAAGAGGCCTACAGCAACTCTGAAGCAATTGCAGGAATTTGTCACAAAGAGAGGTCTTTGTGTGCATGTGACAACAATATCACACATCCTCCACAAATATGGCTTGTATGGGAGGGTTTCAGAAAAAAAAAAGCCACTCCTCAAGAAAGGCCACATGCAGTTACGACTGAGCTTTGCCAAAACGCACCTTGAAGATTCTGAAGCAGATGAGAAACAAATTAAATTGTGTGTATATATTTAGGCACCATCTCAGAGCTGAATACATAAGCTTTCCATTGTATGGTTTGTTATGATAGGACAATATTTGGCAGATATACACCTATTTGAATATCTGGAATCTGAGGGTGCAAAAAAATCTAAATATTGAGAAAATCGCCTTTAAAGTTGTCTAAATGGAGTTCTTAGCAATGCATATTAATAATCTAAAATTAAGTTTTGATATATTTACAGTAGGAAATTTACAAAATATCTTCATGGAACATAATCTTTACTTAATGCCCTAATGATTTTTAGCATAAAAAAATAAAATAAATAATAATAAAAATTATTTTGACCCATACAATGCATTTTTGGCTATTGCTATGAATATACCCCAGCGACTTAAGACTGGTTTTGTGGTCCAGGGTCACATATGACAACCCAGACATTTTTCATAATATCTTCTTTAGTGTTCCACAGAAAACAGTCTAGCAGCAAAGGGAAAACTATCCTTTTAATTGCACTTCAGCATCCAAAAGTCTTCAAAGTTAGTTATGATGAACACATGCAATCACTTCTAAGACAAGATACAAACATGGCATCAGAGGTTAAAGCTGGTCTGATCTTTCTGTTCTGCTTTATAACACTTTGGTCTTTGTACATCTTCTCCACCCAACACAAAACTGAATGATGTTGATGGATTATGTTTCCCCAGTGGGTAAAGTGAAAAATTTAATTGGTCAGACCTGATGCTGAATATGATGCAATGCAACCTCAGATTAGTGTGGAAGACATTTTATTTCTGGATCAGAAATGAGCCAAAATGAGCTTTTTCCCCTGTCTGTTTAACATGCTCTGTGTCCAGATGTCCATATTTAAATATACAAGCAGCAGCACCACAGACAGTACAGTATCATGTGTATGCAGAGCTTTCTGAATGTGGCAAACGGTTGCCAGGCACATGCATCTTCCCTCCAAAGATTATAATTAGTGCCACTTTGGAAGGAGGGATGAATTAGGAAAAACAGATGGAGAGCGAGAGAAAGATGTATAGCGCTGACACTATGCTAACCTCATTGCTGCCAAGTGGATCTTGCATAGTTTTACAATGCCAAGCTATACAAACAGCCATGCAAAAATATCCTGCTCATGTAATGAGCTGTCAAGATCATGTTGAATGTTATATTGCATACATTCTAGTTTCGGTCATAGCTAAAATGCAACAATACAAAAATTATGAAGTTTTGAATGGTTAAGCAATAGTGAGAATATTGCTGTCACATGTTCAGTTTGTTTTGTTATGGTTTTCCTTGTGTCTCCTGCTTGGTTCCTGTCATTCCTTATTTGGTCACCTTCCTGTCATTGTTTAGTTTCATTGATAAATCCCCGGCACCTGTGTTTTCTAATCATCCAGAGTATATTAGTTCCTGCCTGTTCAGTTCTCCTTTGTCTGGTCAACTTGTTATGTTCTCTGAGTTTCTTTATGGTCATGCTCAAGCTTTCATTTTGGAATATCCCCTGTGTTTTCATTTATTAAAGACTATTTAAGTTATACTATGTCTCCTCGCTCCTCACTGCTGTGTGCACTGTGACGATTGCATGTAAGAGTTTGCATTTTAAACCTGCTTTTCAGAATCCCTAGTCCTTCAGCACCAAACAAAATTATGCAAATCTTTACTTAAGTTTTTACACTCCGCAGATTAAGGCCTGCAGAGATGCCATCTGTCCAAACACGAGTTTCGTTTGAACATGATAAAGTATCAAATGTATGAAACAGTCAAACACTGATTTAAGGAAAAACAGCTACAACATGATTTCTGCTACAGTTCTGCATATGTTTACAATAACACTGGAATTCCATAATTAAAATCAAATCAATTTACTAAAGTAGGGGGCACAAACTATCATCATTACACTTAAATATGGTGTAGAATGCACTTTGGGTTCATAGTATTTTTCTTTATTAACATTAATTTTACACTTCTGGTGGATAGCATATCTAATCCAGAAAAATGGGAAGTGAACAAGAACAGCGTGTTGTAACATGAAAATAGACAGCTTAAAAACCTCTTATATTTGGCCTAATTTAAAAACATACAGAATAAACCAAAATATCATGTCAGAAGTCATTTATTAACTTTGTAATACAAAATCAAATCAAATGTACATGTGTACAATCACTGATTTTTGTCTTGTGGTATAAATCCACTTTGGGATTCCTACATATTTAGTCCTTTTCAGTAGGCTGTGGAAGTGGACTATTTAGTGGTCTTATTTTGATTTGATTTTACTTTTTTCCATTTCATTTATTTAAATGAATAATACATACAAGTACATTTTGTTTTTGTTTACATTAAGTCACTGAGTATTGTTGTAAATAACCATGATCACACTATTGTAATCGAAATTGTGATCATGTTTTTTTTTGCAATAATCGAGCAGCCCTAACGTAAAATAAAATTACTTTCTGCAATATAACTGAACACCAGCACATATTGACTAAGAGAAATTCCTTCCTTGGTAATTTATGAAATGACTCAAATTCTGAGGGCAAACAGTCTGCAGGAACTGTCAAAATATACATCTGCAAAAGCAAAATGAGTTATCTCGACAATCCTGACAGCACAGGAACTGGAGAGTGATGCCGTCAGTATTCACATGACCCGCTTTTTCACAACAGACAACGTTTTAAGGAAATTTTATTTAAACTTTTTGATTGAATCATCTGATGAATGTTCTTGTGTTTATTTGGCAAAAGATACTCCAGACCTATTTGACTCTTTCATATGCTCTCACACACATCCACAAAAACCACAAACTGCACACAGCCACACACACCATTTGGTTTGTAGGGTTGGTTGCTAGTGCATAGGGCTGTGGGGCAATGGTGGTGTAATAGGTGATAATAAACAGGCTGTGGGCGGTGTGTCGGCTAAGGCTAATGATATCCATTAGCGAAGGAGCACAACATGCCCATGAAGCACTGTGCCTAGTTCCCTCAACTCTCATTGCAGCTACACCTAATCAGGCAGTCTGCTTGCTTCTTGCCCTTAACTACCCACAGGCAAGCCAACGCTCACTCTCGCTGTCCCATTACCCGTGCTGGTCTGTGCTCTGAAAAACACAAAGTCTTGTAATTACAGAAGCTTCCATCAACATTGGTAAGTTTCATCATTGGTGGAAATAGAGGCTGGCAACACCAACAAAAGGAAGGTTAAAGTGAGATGAGCTCTTGATCCCACTAAACTTACCTTCAGTATTGTCTACAAACTTAACATGAGCTGAAAACAACACTCAAAATAAACTTTTTAGTATATAAGACCCTGTTTATGCAGTATAAAGATCTCTGATGATCCAATCATACAGTACAGTAAGTGGTCAGCAGAGACTGATTAGACTGAGCTTTAGCATGCGTCTCAAATGGATATATAAATATTGGAGATACACAGACTGAAACTCAGGCTGATAATAAGAAGTTGATAATGCTATTAAAACTTTTGTATAAATAAAATTAGCACACACATACACACACACACACACACACACACACACACACAAACAAACAAAAAACAAGTGAATTTAGGTTCAGTTTGGAAAATGAATATTAATTTTGTGACTTGCTAAAGACTACATTTACCAGTATATTTAAATTATTATTATTATTATTATTATTATTATTTTTTTTTTTTTTTTTAAGAATAAAGTGAGCAGTAGATGATGTTAATGGTATAATCCAGTGGTTCCCAACCTCATTCCTGGAGGCCCCCCAACTGATGAATTGAAACAAATGCCAGTATCAGATGTAAACAGGGACTGGTTTACTTTATGGAATAAACATGAATAAAAAAAATAAATAAATAAATAAAAACTGGGAAGCCTCTCTCTCTGATCGAATGCTGCATCTACACATCTCATTCAATCCCTATCTCATTCTTGTAAACAGTGACATGCAGGAGGTCTTCTTTGAAGCAGTGACCCTCTGTGAAATGAAGCAGTGCTGCTGGGCACTTAATTGGCCTATTGAATCCTTATCTCACCTCACTTTGCCAGGAAACTCAATGCCATTATAAGGCTGACATGGTGATGACACCTGAACACCAATCACAGGACAATACCCCCATTCAACAGCCAGCATTAAAAGAGAAAGTTGACAGGTCTCGCCTTATCATCCTGACTGGAGACAAGAAATGGTCCATGGTGCAAGTGAGTGCTGAATTTAGTGGAAAAGGAAAGTAGGGGAAAGGAACATAATGTTATGGCAGTTCCAGGAATGAGGACCATCAGAGTGTCATTGCAGGTTTCTTATCTCTAAACCTTGACAACCTGAGACACCTTGACCTGTCAGAGCTCCTGAAGACTTGCAGAGATTGGAGAGTTTTTGGTGCCAATCACCTGACTTGATTCTTAAATGGTTTTGCTCATCTCACATTTCTCCAAACATCTTATATTAGGTTTTATTATTTATTAATGTGGAAAGCTCTGCAACATTTATGGAACTTTCCAGTCTGGTCAGTGTAAGATAATAAATGAGACATCATAAGAGAAAATATGAAGGGAGACTAAAGGAATGGATGCATTGGCAGAAAAGTTTGCACAAGTCTACAAGTATTGTATCTATTCTGGGTGCATCATTTCAAGCTGTCACAAATATTCTGACATAGAAATGAAATAATTTTCAGTTAAAACTGTGTTTAGATTAAAGCACTTCAGATTAGCACAAAAACTGTGCCAATGTGCAGAATGTTTGGAACGTGAAATCTGAAACTAGATAGCAGCCATAAACATATGTTTTTAATATGCATTTTTAGCTCAAAGTCGCATTAAGTTTTAACAGCAGTTTCAAAAGTAATCACAAAAGTTAAATTACTTGGAGCGCATATTGTCACCTGGCACCAAATAGACGCAAACAGAACTAAAGTTGCGTTTGCCTGAGGAGATTACCATAGCAACAGACTTTTCTAGCATTTTCCACCAGGAAACAAAACATAGGTTACTGTCATTATCTCTAACTACTGCAGATTTTCATAACACAATATATTACAGAAATTGCATTCTGTTGTTTGTTGTGAAGAAGGTCCTATTTGCAGTATATGTTTTGCAGATACTTTGGCTTCCAAAATTGCAGATTTTTAAGTCACAGAAAGCAAATTATGTTTACAAAGGGGATGATATTCAGAAAAACAACATTGTTTAAGAGGAAGAAATTTTCTTTGTAAAGTGAAACAGTCCTAATAAAAATATTTTATACGGAATCGGCAGAAGACATAAAACCCCATATTGGATATTATAAGCACCCACTGATGTCCCTTTAAACTGTAAAGTACTATGAAAAACACCATAAAATCATCACAAATCCCAAAAGCAAACAACAATTCTGTATTTTAGGTGACACAGACAAGCTATCTATTTCTTTCACCCTCATGAGTGAAAAAAATCTCAAACTACATAAAACTCCTAGAGTCTAGACCAAGCCGAATGATGTTTGTCTATCCTTGCTTTAACAGGTCATCAAAACAGCAGCGTTCATGCTTAATTGCAACAGACAGGTAGGTCTCATGCAGTTCAGTGTGGGTTCAGTCACCCTGAGACGTCTAAAATTTGCAGTCTAACATAGCTTCATGTTGTCAATAGATTCCTCGAAAACATATTTGAAAGCACATTGCCTTGTGAATTTTTCTCATAGGCTACAGAAAAATACATCTTGAGCTCTAATGAGTGAGTCGTGATGGGTGTCTCTTCTGGTTGATATCAAGCCAAAAAATAAAGTGAAAGAGGTCAAAAGAAAACCATCTCAAAACAAACCTATAATATGCATGTTGGGACTGAATCACAGTCAACCAATTAAGGACAATACACTAGTTGTGAACTTCCTAGTGGAAATTATATCTGTTGCAAAATTTTGTAACGACATACCATCTTCAACAGAATAACTTATTTGATTGGAAACTTGCTCCAATCTGCTAACTGATTTACTTAGATGTAGAGAAAAATAGTTAATTGTGTGTTGAAATAAAAGTTAATTCAATCTTCTTTCACACAAATGCAGTTAGCAAGTCAGTTTTCTTCATCACCTTTTTTTTTTTTTTTTTTTTTTTTTTGGGGGGATCATCATGTTGCTTTTTATTCCAAATGGTCTGTGATGTGTGATACAAAGAGAAGGGCTTTGGAGATGAAACTGTGTCTTCAAGGGTAATGAGATTTTAAAATACTTTTGGTACACTACGCAAGTAGTTTGGTGGTGGAGGGATATGACTGACAGATAAAGATGATATATAGCTGTATGATGTATAGCTTTTGTAACTAATTAGAATTGGGTTCAAAAGAATCAAAGACACATGAATAACATTTAATTTGCTTCCACTGATTGCTATTTTCTCTAAAGCGGATTCATTGTCACTGAGTACCATTGCAGATAAATTGCCTTGTATTAATCCTTGACCCCCAAAATCTTTGTTATATAGACGATTACAGCAAACAAAAATGCATATCTCTGTCAAGATAGAAGGTAATTAAATGCATTCATGTTACATACTGTGATCTGAAAACATATCTCATGCAAGAGTGAAAGCGAATTGCGATTATGAGGATTTTATCCTAAATAAATAATCAGCCATTTTCAAAGGAGTTTTGAGTAAAAAAACAAAACAAAACAAAAAAACCTTTATTTAATAGGAATGGTACAAAGAATAAAGGGTTGACTGGAGTGACTGTAACCAGGGATGTGCACAGACATTTTGAGGGGCAGGGGCTCTTTGCAGGCTACATTACAAATATTAATGAGCATTTAATCATTAGCTACAGAGGATAAAGGGAACACTAAATGAGAAAAAGAAATGGAAACAAGAAAACGAAGACGTGAGTGGATGATTTTAACAACAAGGAATGCACAATTGATTTAAAACAGTTTATGAGAACTGTTGCACTGCTAAGACCATTATCTGCAGGTTTGGTCCAGCTGTGAATCTGAACTATATCTGCTTTTTGGATAATTAGTTGTAAATTCGATGATCTTTTGATCATCACCACTCACCTCTCACACCAAGACAAAGACATCTGGAAAGGGAGGGAGGGCTTCACTTCTGTGGCTCTCTTCAAGTCTGTGATGAGCTGATCAATGTGTGCTACACTGCTGTGCTGCGTGCTGTGCGCGCCTGTGTGGAGACGCAGAGGGGAGAAAGGCATCGAAACTCGACAGTCTTAACATTTCCCAACCCGACCCGACCTGATATTTAGATTTTTTATTTGTTTGACACAGAAAGCTGTGTGCAAACAGAAACGCAGACATATACATATATTCATTTATTTAATAAAACAAAAAAAAAATCAAAGACAAAGACAAAAACAAACCCCAGAAAAAAGGGCGCTTTCTCTCGAAGAAGAAAAAGTGCAGGTGCTCAAGCCCACTTCGATGTCTATGTGTGCACGAGTTTTTAGTGCAAAACAGACAACTCCTCACACACTTACACACACATGCAAAGAGTGAGTTTGAGACTGTTTAACAGCAAGTTAAGACTCGAGCATAGCCAAATGAATCCAGGTCTGATCAAGCATTCCTGTTTGTTTTATTTTTGGTGCATTTTTACTGAAGATGTTCAAATTAGATTATGGGCAACAGGTTTGATTGTAATCTTGATGCAAAAACCGACACTTTAAATGAGCATTCAAAAAAAAAAAAAAAAAAAAAAAAAAAAAAAAAACTTTGGCCAAAACTAGTCTTTGATAATCTTTAAATATATATCCTAATGCAAAACCTAATAAACAATATTTTGTTAAAAAATAAAAATAAAAAATAAAATTAAATAATAATAATAAATAAATTAAGTAAAAACATTATTGAATATAGTACATCCATTTCTTAAAAAAAAAAAAAAAAAATGTTATTGTATAACTATGGTCTCTGGTTCATTTTGACCGAGAACAACAAGTGTTACTTCTAAATGGGAAAATGACACTAAAGTAAGTTAAGTTAAGTAATAGTCAGTACAACAGAGGCAGAGAACATGAACTATCAAATGCTTTTGACACTAGATTGTGATTCGTTTAAGATAAACAATTAACAATATATATATATTGTGCCTCACAATACAGCTGTAGCACTACACTGCTGCAGAAGGAAAAAGTTATTTTTAAAGTATTTAATATAGTTTAATTTTCTTTAACTTAATTTAATTTTCTTAAGGATTAATTAAAATTAATTTAATGATTTAAAAGTACTGAAAGTGTTTAGCAATTTAGCACCCATTTTGTAGATTGACTAATATAGAATTCGTAGGCTTTTTGTATTGTCCTATTAATATTAACATATTATGTGTTGTTTGAATGTCCCTGAGGTGTATTAATTTACGTTATATGCTCCAAGTAATGATCATGTTGTAATGGGACTGTCAATGCTAACACTGTGCTTGTTGTGATATGTCATAGCAAATGCAATGTCACTAATTTGGTGGTTGCTATTGCTATTTAAATTGGACCAGCACAATTATCACATTAACTCATTCAGAGGTCTGAAATGACAATTTTTCTGAAGTCACATTCAGGAAAATCATGACGGATGCATTAGCATGGTCCTGTGACAGCTTTCAAAGTGCGGAAATGTGTTCTTTGCTGGTTCCCAATGACTGTGTAACATCAGTCATGGACGGAGTCACGTACATGTGATGCAGCTGACACTTCTCATATGTTGTCTCTCTGTGTGTCAAAGCTTATAAAATATAATGTTGACTAGTGTGTCACACTGCTAGACTCACTCGATTTCTATTGCCATGGTGCATTATCAGATGTGCAATTCCCCACGGAGACACTACAGACTCAAAAAGGGGAATTTGGTGATAGCATAATTATTATTTTTAATACAGAATAGCAGAACGTATTTTAAACGATGTAGCCTCATGTACTGTAGTCTTTCATGGATCACAGGAGTAAATCTGAAGACTATTTAAATTTCCAATTTCAAAAGAGAGCGTCTGAATTTTTTCTTCAAAAAGGACCAAAAGGGTCACGAGTGCTCTCCTGAAGACATGATATTATTGTGAATTTCTTATAATAGCATAAAAGTGGTAAAATTAAAACTTTTATTCGGCATGTACACTAAATACATTTCTTAAAGTTACAAAATATTTCAATTAAAAAAAAAAAAACTTTTTAATTTTACATTCAAAGACTAAAATGTGTAATATAATATATGTGCATATATATATATATATATATATATATATATATATATATATATATATATATATATATAATATTAATGTAATCTAAAATAATTTTCTATTTTAAAATGTAATTTAGTTTCCAGATGATCCTTCGGAAATATGACGATTTATATATATATATAAATTGAGCACCAAATCGGCATATTTCCGAAGGATCATCAGGACACTAAATTAAATTTTAAAATAGAAAATTATTTTTAGATTACATTAATATTTCACTATATTACTGTTTAATATAGATGATTTACTCCATGTTTTGATCAAATAAATGCAAAAGCCTTGGCGAGATTTTTGAACATTAGTGTTTATTGACACCATAATGTTTATTGGTTAGTATTAATAGAGATATTGGCTTCAGTCAATATAGGATATTTAAATGTGTAATATTCCCCTATTTATACATTTTGATTACCTTTTCCAACATTTAACACTCATTGAGTTAATCTTTAAAAACACAATTTAACACTTACCTTTCATGCACATTAAAATTGTGTGATGCCTACATTAAGTTAGCATTCAAAATGGGTAGTTTTTAATTTTATTATTAATTTTAGATAAACCATCATAAAATTTTAACATCAGTCTTTTTTTCTTTTTTTTTTAAGATCAGTGCATCATCCCAGTATTTAATTTCTAATTGGTTAAACTGATGGTGTTACGGCTCACTGCCCAGTCTCCCTTATTTTAACTGAACTTAACTCTAACCATCATTAAAAAATGCTTTACTATATGAGGGAAAGTAGTTAGCAAGGTCTTGTGCTTGTTTGTAGGCTACATTACAAATGAGCATTTAATCATTAGCTACAGAGGATAAAGGGAAAACTAAATGAGAAACTACTGCACTGCTAAGACCATTATCTGCAGGTTTGGTCCAGCTGTGAATCTGAACAATTCATATCCAAACCCCTGAACCTTTTTAAAGTGCACAGCAAAAGTGAATCTTGTCTTAGGGCCACTGGGCCATTTGGCGTTGTGTGTAAATAAACACTACAGTCAGATGATTTGTTTGGTAATAAAAAGCAAGTTTCTTTGATACCTCTCTCTTCCATGCACTTGCCGCAGTTGGAGCACAGCTGAGCAGTTATCCCTCTCAGTTTATGGTAATCTTTCAGGGGCCCCTATTATGTTTATTCCTCATTAAAATTTTATCAGCCACGGCAAATTGTGAAGATTAGGATGGGGTGGCGAGATCTCTCTCGTTCGGCTGTCTGCTCACAGATTTATACTTTTCCTTAAACTTATCCAGGCTTATCAGATGCCTGCAACCAGATGTTCATAAAGCAAAAATGAGAGGTTTGGTCTGATGCCCTGACCCGCAGAGCAAGGAAATGGAAAAGAGCAGGCATCCAAACTAGGCTAAACGGGTAAGCTCAGAGATGGATTTTCTTAGTAAAGGAATTTAGTTTGTTTTATTTCTATTTATCTATTATTTAATGTACCAAACAACCACATAAATTATACTAACTGTATCTGCATGTAATATACACTGTTAGGGAAAGGTAAAAAAAATAAAATAAAAATAACAATAAATAAATAAAATATATTATATATTGTGTCATCATGAAAAATGTGGAATCTTAATTTTCAAGATCAATAATAATAATAATAATAATAATAATAATAATAATAATAATAATAATACAATTACAATGAATACTCTTCTTTTGGCTTAAATCTTGCAAGTGTTCATGTATGTTTGGTCAATCACAATGAGATGGTTGATTGCAAAAGACAGCAATGGCCGTTAGCTAAAGATATAACTGCTGAAAAAGATGAGCAGATAACAGCATTAAAAATTCTGATGGTCACAAATAATGCAATCCCTGCCTTTGAATGGATTTGATGTCAGAATGAATTCATGGAACTGAAACAAAATTAAAGGGGTCTTATGAGGTTGCTAAAAAGAACATTATTTTGTGTATTCCGTGTAATGAATTGTGTTTATGCGGTTTAAAGTTTAAAAAAACACATTATTTTCCACATATTGTACATTATTGTTTCTCCTCCATGCCCCGCCTTTCTGAAATGCATCGTTTATTACAAAGCTCATCGTTCTGAAAAGCGAGGTGTGCTCTGATTGGCCAGCTATCCAGTGCGTTGTGATTGGCTAAATGCATCAAACGTATGATGGAAATGTTACACCCCTTGTCATACTGTGATGCGTGTGCTGGTCAGAACACCGGCACTACAAGACAAAAACAAGACATCACTAGATGAGACAAAACCAATAAAACCCATTACAAACGAGCCATTTGCTGCATCCAGTGGGGACATAATTACGGATTATATTGACTTATACGTTGTTTTATGCATTGTGTTGTGTTGCAAAGTGCTGTATAAACATAAAACCATGTCTGCATTTTTGATCGGAGAAATGACAAACAACAAGTGCTACACCAGCGGTTCTCAATTTCAGTCCTCGCGTCCCCCAGCTCTGCATATTTTGAATGTCTCTCTGTTAACACACCTGATTCAGTTAATCAGCTCGTTAGAAGTGAGCTCCGTGCAAGAACTATGTTCCCATTGACATGGTCCCTACACAGTGTTCATTGCTCCCTACTCCCTGAGAAGGGGAAATCTGTTGACGTTACCTCACTTCGGAACATTCATTCACGGATTTGTGCTGCGCAACGTCTTCACACACGGACAAGTGTGACATCATATACCTCTGTAAATAAATACAATTTAAATTCACATTTCACACACTTCAATGCACTTTGAATGGAATGTATACGTTCGCTTCGAATTGGAATCATGGCAGAATATCCTGTGATGTCCACTTCGCAGGGCACTTATGTTCAAATAGAACAAACATCTGAAGCCATAAGAGAAACATACAAAATGTGCAGAGCAGGGGGCTCAAAACTCGCATTTGAATAATCAGTGGGAAATCCTTTATATGTAAACCTATTTACAGACTGTGAGTCAGAACAGCCGGCATTGTAGTCTTCTCTCCCAGGATCAGGCAACAGTCCTCCATAAAATGCACTGCACACATCTGAATATTTGGGTTGAACTGTTCTTGAATAGTGTTGTAAATACAACTTAATTACTGATTTCTAGTTGTGTCCTCTTTTGGAAGGCCAAACAAAGTATTTTCGCTTTCACAACAAAACAGCATCTCCACGACATGGCACCAGTGGCAACAGGGAGAATCTGTTACGCCTTCTAACAGAACGCCTTATGTTACAAAGTAACATGTAGACATGTGGGGGTGTGTTTAAACAAGTCGTTTTAGGAGGGTGTGGACGAGTCTTAACTTTTATAAAGAATAGCTCTTTGGATTTGAGACTTTAGTCTTTGACACTTTACAGATCTTCTTTATGCACCAAGAGCTTGTAACACTCCAAAGAGAAAGGAGAACTTGAAACTGCATCATATGACCCCTTTAAAAATAACATGATCATCCTGGATATATAAGGCCAGTTGTGCTGCAGGTACTTTAACATAAGCGTGAACTGGAATTAAAGTTTGATGTTAAATGGTCATGAGCATAACTATCATAACTATTGTATCTCCAACAAAAATGGAAAGACAGCTTACCATATGTTGGTGTAAGGCAACTGCAGTATAAATTTTACATCATTTAAACTTTACCTCTCAAGCTGTTTCCACCTACTTATCCTGTTGTTTATCACCCCACATCTGTTGTATTACAATATCAGACTATAATCCCGGGTAGAGAGGTGAAATGTGTGGGCGTTCACATGTCTCTATCTGTCTTCTCTCCTGTGATGTAGACCAGAACACTGAAATGCTGACTGCTGGGCCTCGTGATTGTTCTCCATGAGTTCCTAATTCTGTGGTTCCTCTCTGGTAATGAGATCACCATACTGTAAGAGATCACCACTAATGTCACCTACCTTGATCCAGTCTTGGAAGTAACTGCTTTCGAGGCTTCTATTGTGTGCTGATTGTAACTGTACTGCATACATGACAATGCATGATAAAGATGTATGACTCTACATTGTATATTCTACTCTAGATAAACATATCCCGGCCGGTATCTTTATGAGTTGTACAAAATGATTAAAGTCACACACAAAAAATATCTAAGCTGGAAAAAGTTTTGAGGTGCTGCATGGATGCACTTTTTGAAAAAAATAAAATAAAATATATATATATATATTATATATATATATATATATATATATATATATATATATATATATATATATATATATATGCCTGTCTCTGAGCAACTATTAGGATATGTTATATGAAACTGTTTAAACAGGAAACAGTTCGGTGTTTCAAGAAATTTTGCTTCGAACATTTACGTTATCATCAGACCTGAAATTGGATTCTTTGTTTTTGCAAATTAAGTGTCATTCAGCTCAGTCAATTTCCTCAGAACAGCATAATAATGAACTGGACAATCTATGTTTGAAAGAAAACACCACTCTAGCCTTCCAAAAGTGAAGCAAGGCAAGTCAGCAAATAATATAATGCTAAAATAATGAATGCTAGACCTATATTGTTAAAGGATCTCTTATGAATATCAACTAACCACTAAGCTGCAGGCCACAGTATGGAGAGAGCAATGTATAAGTTTCTCCTGCTCTTTTCTTCTCTCTTTCTCTCTCAAGAAAATCGACTGATGGGCGATACTGCTACACCACTTAAGTATCTACACAGGTTAGACACATGCAAGCGCGCGCACACACACACACACACACACACACACACACACACACACACACACACAATTGCCAGTTGACAAAGCTTTCAAACTATGAATCCAATTAAAGCCAAAACAAAAGCAATATTTTCAAGAGAGAGCTGTTGCACAGATCCTGGAGATGCTGCATAATTTATGTTTGTCCCTTTTTTCCTTCCTTTCCTCTTTGAATTGAGCCTCATAAAACCACCACCATTTCAATAATGCAAGACCTGTGGGTTTGTTAATAGGCTTTGTAGTCGCAATAATGTACTTTTCTACATGGCTGGCGGAGATTATGGGCTGGCTCTCTGGGTTGCCAGCTATCGATCTCTTTCTAATACCTCTTTGCTCCCTGGTTGCCATTATTCAGCCCCCACCCACCACCCATCATGGCACAAACGTTAAAGCAAGTCCAGCTGCTCTGAGCATCAGCGGGATGGAGTGAGAAGAAAGAGAAGAGGGGAGGCCCGCTGAGAAATGGGCTGTTGTAATCCATTAAATTCTGCCTCTCAGTCCTCTTGAATCTGATTATTGGAATAATTAAGAGAAATCACTCAAGCAGAAGTTCAATAAGCTTTTACATATTCAGTGTTCTTGCTGCCTACCGACCTAAAATAAGGGCAAAACATTGCATCTGCTTTGCACAATGCGATCTGATTATATGCTCATGCCAGTTCCACCAATGGCAGCAGGAAAAAAAAACCTAAATGGCTGTAAGTGGAATAAAGCATTTTCAGATAAGCAACACTTCAGAAACTAATGTTGTATCAAAACAATCAATCCTTAAAAATACTGAATGAATACGCAGTAACACATAATAATAATAATGTTAATAATAATTATTATTATTGTTGATAATTATAATAATAATTTACAATTATATTTGTTATTATTTCACTTGAAAATGTACCTACTGTATATCACAGCTTCAAAAACACAACTGTTATTAAATAGTTACTATTTATTATTCTACTTTTTAACAGTGAGTAGAAATGCATAAGCAATCATAAACAGTGCTCACTCACTGCTTTCATTCAACTGAAGAGAACAGTCATGATAAAGAATAGAAGAATCTAGAATCGATTCACCTCACTAAATAACAACCAAGTTAATGTGACATTTAAATGAACAGTTTTATTTGACTGTTTTTACTGTTTGATACGACTTCAAACTGTAAAAAGTTGATCAATAATTGATCAAACTATTGCTAATAAAATGTTAATAATTGTTTTTATATTAAACAGCCCATTACATAGATCCCTTTAATACACATTATTAAATAAATAAATAAAATAATTATCTTATTAAAAATAAGTGGTATTGCCTATAGATATCTATACATGGTCATTTGATGGCTCCAGACATGTCACTGTGTCTGCATTTCAGATGCTGCTCATCATTCACATGAACAATGAATATATCAAAAAGGCCACAACGATGTTCAGCCTTCGGTTGTAAGAACCAAAGGGATCTATGGTAGGGTTCTCTGATGATCAATTATAGCTTCAGAACATTATAAGAGCTTTTTCTTTTTATATTTGCCATATGTAGAATTATTGAACATTAATGCTAAACTAAATCCTGTAAAAACCAGCTGTGAAATACTAGTGCAAATATAGATATTCATACATGTGAATGAATATGGCTGCAGATGCACATTGAACTGGCTCTTGCCACAAAACGGCTTTGATCATTCCAAAATGGTGGACGGTTTATTTTGACAACATCTACATATAGATTTATACAGTATTGTTCATTCCAACAGCATTTCCTTTACCTTATTTAAATGCAAAATGTATAACAGTTGAGGAATAGAATAATTTCTTTGTCGCACCTCTACAGACCCTTAGCAGTGTTTAGCCTAAAAACAGAAGTTTAGACAGGCAAAGGGGAGCTACTGACTTTCATCTCAGTTGGCCCCTGTTGGCTGTGCTAACTAATTAGCAGACAAAACATTGCCTGGTTCTAAACAAGACTTCTGCGTTCAGTGCCAAACTGAAGTGCGGAGGTGGAGGAAGTAATGACAATTCAAGCCTAACCTCCAGTTCAGGGCAATAACTATGTGCCTTCCCAACAGTCCAATAAAACAAGACAGGGAATCAGAGAAGAGAGGAAGCAGAACCCATGGCGTCAAACTGTGTTTATCTATTTAGCTGTCTTGATTAGCAACAGAGTGGTTTCTAGAGAAGAAGAACATGCACAGCCTTCTTCCTGTTGGAGAGGTTCAAGGTGGTATGTGAAAGAGTTCCCTGAGGAAATGTGCCCTGGGCAGATAAGGTAGAGGGCCAGATCGAACTCCAGGGGGCCAGGAATCACTGAAGTGTCTCTGCTGTGACATAGGGCACTAGTGTGGACCAAATAGAGGGGAAAAATGAACGGAACAAAGAAAGAATAGAAGCCGTGATGCAGAACATAGTCTTCAGAATGGTTTCTTAAAATGAACAACAAGACTCTCTCCTGAGTCACCTAAGCTCCTCTTCCTCAGGGACGAGAACCTTCTAGAAAACTTGCCCAATATGAGTTCCACGGTCGTAGTGAATGTAACTTTTGTAAAAAAAAAAAAAAAAAAAAAAAAAAAATTCCAAAGTATTATTGTCCTTGACCACTCATCCCTGCTAGACCCACCTGGCATGTTAATTAGAGTTTGGAGCCTTTCTACAAGAGAAAAGTTAGATTACTGTTCCAAACTTGGCTTTATGAATGGGTTGAAAGATGATGGCGAAAGAGCTGATGATGGGTTGAAGTCCATTGATTCATTCTGTAGAAGAGAATAAAGACAATGAAGATGATTGAGATAAACGAGTGTCCGATGCTCTGATTGCCTGGTAATAATGCTCTGCACTTATCAATGATTATGCTATTGTCTATATCATGTCCATCAGATGCAGGTTTGGAGAAGGGGAGCTCAGTGTTTCCAGAAAGAGCTTTGTGCACCACTGTCACTTCTGTGAAAGCCATGTTCTGCTTCATATTTGTCAGCAGTATATGTGCTGACAAGAACTATCTTGCTAATGATGTCATTGCGGTTTTAAAAAGGTCACAAAAGGCAACTTTCAAAACACATTTCATACATTTTCTGTAAAACACTGTAAATACTTAAACTCATTACAATATTTGTCAAAAACAGTCAAATTAATATTGAGATCCCATAACAGAACTTTTATTGTTTGTTTGTTTTTTACACAACACAAACAGTGCACATTACAGGAGACTCATGAGTCCAGAAAAGTTTGAAAATGCTGCTAAGATAATAGTGTAATAAACATTAAATCTGAAGCAAAAACATATTGGTTTAAATAATCTGTATAATATCACTAAATTTAATTATTCACAATTTAACCAATTATGTAATTATTCATTTAATTATGTTTAGCTATAATTCTCAGTATTTAGAGAAACACATTTACACTATTGTTAAAAAGTTTGAGGTCAGAAAAATACCAGGATTACAGTATTTAATGATTAGTAAGTTCACAAGAACAGCATTTAAAATAGAAATCGTAACAAATTTACTGTCACCTTTGATCAGTTTAATGCATTCTTATTGTATAAGAGAGAAAAGTTAAAATGTAAGTAGAAAAGGAAGTTTAAGATGGTGTCCCTGCATCTCTGTGAACACAATCTGGAAGTATACATTTTCATTATGGTCAGTGTATCAAGCTTTACAAAGTTAATTTCCTCATTTCAAGAATGTCTAGGGATATTTTTTCTCATCCACTTTATCAGAGCTTCTGCAAAGTGAATATGGATAGTGCACGTGACTTGCTGCAGAGGATTTGCTGAAATATTGAGATTAATTGCTGTTCTAATTGAAGCACAAGTTAGCTTAAAGAAGGTGACAAGTGTTAACATGACCTCCACCTGTTCATCACTCAACATTCTTCTGGAGACAAGACGTATGAGGGGGAAAAAGCTGTCTGTCAGGAGCTAGGACTATGAAAGTCTTGTAGAGAATGGTTAACCAACACCGCTCTTTGATCGCTAACACATAATCTGTGACTAAAAAAACCCAAATTGTGGCCAACTTAGACTGTGTAAGTCATAAAATATGACTGACATGAGGTGTGCACACTCATGAGGTGGTCCCAACTTCCAGGAAAACAGCAATGAGCTACAGCCGATGAAATTGCCAAAGCACAAAAGTGCAAAAGAGGAGGCCAAGGCAGTGGGAGGAAGGAGCCAAAAAAAGCTCATCAAACTGCTGCCCATATCACCCGAACTGTGAGACACATTTTCTTGTGGTGAGAATGAATTCCAGTACTGTACTACTGACGGAGAGAAGAATTATGTAATTGACACATGTAGACTGTGATAACTTGTGTAAAGTGCATACTGACAAAACAGAAAGCAAGTAGCTGTCAATCTCACAATGACCTTTTGACTTACAGCGTGCATTTTGGTTTACTGTATGATTTTAATAGTAAAACATTGAAACAGTCTTTAATTTTTATTACGGTACCTTTATTTGGTGGGAATTGGTCATTGGGGATGGAGAGTGAAATTGACATATAATCTTCTCTCATTTTGGCAAGTGCAATAGGCGAGTGGCAGGTACTATAGCCATAAAAATCTCCTCCTCTCTTGAGCACAAGAGACATATCTGACAGGTGCCACAGACCTTGAAATAGCGGATGGATTATTAGCTTCAGCTCTGCCTCTACGTCAAATTATCCTCTACATCTCCCCAGAGACGGGCAGGCAATTAGCTCAAAATACAGACCACTGTCAGATACAGAGAGAGATACAGAAAAAAAAAAAAAAAAATAAAAATCTTAGAAAGAAAGAAAGAAAGAAAGAAAGAAAGAAAGAAAGAAAGAAAGAAAGAAAGAAAGAAAGAAAGAAAGACATCACAAAATAAGCCATTTGTAACATTGGTTATCTTGCAGACAGTAAACAAATTATGCCCCTAAATTATAAAATATGTGTGTGATAAAAAAGAAGAGAAGAAAAGCATGTTTGGCAACATGTCACTGATTTCTCAGTCTTTGTTTAATTGGTCTTTACTCCGATAAAATAATTGGTTACAGTATTAAAGTGATTCTAATTAGTGAAATGTGATGCCACTCAGAATCCAAATAAAATCCACCATGCGTTAGTCTATATTTAGGATTAAAAAGTCAGGGTCTGGCAAGCTGCTTTGAAATGGTACCTTCACTGAAATACAAGCTATTCATTATTTAGTAAATAAAGTGAAGACAGGATGAAGCTATTTATAATATAATATAATATAATATAATATAATATAATATAATATAATATAATATAATATAATATAATATAATATAATATAATATGCACAACACAACACTATAGTTAAAAAGTTTGGTTTGAAATTTTAGCAGCTGTTACTCCAGTCTTCAGTTTCACAAGCTGGGTCATAAAAGCACAACCATGACTTGATGAGATATTAATATTGAAAATTTTAACTCCAATATTACCTGTGAACCTTAATGTAATGAGCCATTTATTAATGATTTATAAACATGAATAACCCGTGAAAGTGCAGCTTAATGTAACGTGAACATCTGTGAACCAGTTATTAATGAGTTATAAATGTTAGTAACATGTGAAACCATTTATTAATGAGTTACAAACATTAGTAACATGTGAAAGTGAACCTTAATGTAAAGTGAACACCTGTGAGCCATTTATTAATGAGTTATAAATGTTAATAACCTGTGAAGGTAAACCTTAATGCAAAGTGAACACCTGTGAAGGTTCATAGATGTTCACGTTACATTAAGGTTCACTTTCATATGTTACTAACGTTTTTAGATCATTAATAAATGGTTCATAGATGTTCACTTTACATTAAGGTTAGCTTTCACATGTTACTAACGTTTATAGATAATTAATAAATGGTTCACAGGTGTTCACTTTATATCAAGGTTTACTTTAACAGGTTACTAACATTTATAAATCATTAATAAATGGCTCACATGTTCACTTTACATTAAGGTTCACTCTTGGACGTTATTACCATTTATAACTCATTAATAACTGGTTCACATATGTTCACTTTACATTAAGGTGCACTTTTACAGGTTATTAATGTTTATAAATCATTAATAAATGGCTCATTACATTAAGGTTCACAGGTAATATTGGAGTTAACATTTTCAATATAAATATCTTATCTAGTCATGGGTGTGCTTTTATTAATTTTTTCCACCAAAAAAAAATCAAGATGATAATTTAATCTTGATTAACAAAATATATCAGTTTCTAATCATTGCTGTGGATACGCATCATTAACTTTTGCGGAGGATCATGGGTAAGGTACAGAGTAGATTCTGGTAAGAAACATTGTAAGAAATTGACATTTATATCATGAGATATAAATGAAAAAATAAAAATAAATACAACACCCTTCATTCTTGCCATAATAATGCATTTTTGCTGCATCATGAAATAAATCAGGAATCTGGTTTTGAGTGAAAAAAATATATCTGTTAAGCATTTATAATGTGAGTTAAATATGGCTCACTATTTGGCAGGTATTGCATTAAAAATCACCCTTTTATTCATGCATTTATAGCTTCTTATCAGTGATTTATAATGCATTTGTAAGTGAGTTATTAGTCATTTATAAACACCTTTATAAATGCTTTATAAAGAGAACATTAAAAAAAAAAGCACAGTTAAGCTACAAGGATCGATGCCTAAAGAAATCTGCATTTCCTACATAATAGATGTGTTGAATCATAAGTAGTTATATTTAAAAAAATCACAAGCATAGTCAAGAATAAAATTTTTTACAACATGTAATTCAAAATAAGCTATTTCCACTTCTCTGAAAAGACAATATTATGCATAACACTGTATCAAGTCACCAGGCATACACAGACCAAACATAACATTTCACAATGAGCTCATTAGGTGCACAAAAATTAGTACTAGTATACTGTATGTTAGTACTCATTTCTTTAGTATTCTGAATAAGACAGGTAAATATTTTACTCTTAATATAACATTTACATGGGCTGATTCCTAGAAAGCTCCATTAATTTGCATGTAACCAAACCCAACAGTGGTTTCATTTGAAACAATGACAGACTTGTTTTGAGATGAAAGTTAAACTCTGAGTTTTAAGTTGTTAAAAAAGTGATAAATTAAACTGTCAAGCAGAAACATAATTACATCTGAAACCTCACTGGATAAATCATTCAGGCACCGGGTCTTTTATTCAGCTCATTATTTTTAGATAAACAGCTTAAATGTTCAATTGACTTTACATGACTGACAGGCAAGATTTATGCTCCTTGGTTACAGTTGCTACACTGAAAGAAACCAGTTTGGCTGATGTAGGGTGACTATATGCACTTTTCATATGGGACACGTACTGGCCAGAATTTAAATATTGCCTAAACCATCCAAAGCAGTTTGACAATTAACATGCAAGTATTGTACATAACTGACCAATCGTGGGGCTGCACTTGAGAGGGTGAGATCTACAGGGAACGATCAAAGCAATGCAAATATGTTTACAACATGTTTGTTTATTCGTTTGAATTGAAGTGTCGCTGCGCACCAATCAAAAAAGACACCAAAGTAGGTGCGAGAGCGATTCGAAAGCATAAGGAGCCATCTGCTCTGCTCTCTAAAGGTCTCATGGATGTCACACAACGATCGACCTGCACAGTGCAAGCAGCCAAAACCTGGATATTTTAGGCAATATTAAAGGGGTCATATGATGTTGCTAAAAAGAAAATTATTTTGTGTATTTGGTGTAATGAAATGTGTTTGTGCATTTAAAGGTAAATATATATATATATATATATATATATATATATATATATATATATATAATATATATATATTCCACATACTCTACATTATTGTTTCTCCTCTATGTCCCACCTTTTCAGATTTGTGTTGATTTTTACAAAGCTCATCGTTCGGAAAAGCGACGTGTGCTCTGATTGGCCAGCTATCCAGTGCGTTGTGATTGGCTGAATACCTCAAGCATGTGATGGAAATGTTACGCCCCTTACAATACTGTGATGTCGTGTCCCGGAGCAATGAGACAAAAACATTAAAACCCATTATAAACAAGGCAGTTGTTGCATCAAGTGGGGACATTATTACGGATTATAATGACTTATACTGTATTTTTTACGTGTTGCGTTGCATTGCGCCACGTAAACTTAAAACCATGTCTGCATTTGTGATCAGAGAAATAACAAACAACAAGCGCTACTCTACAATGCTCAAAACTTGCTTTTGAATCATCAGTGGCAAATTCTTTAAATATGAAAACGTACTTACAGACTGAGTCAGAACAACCGGCACTGTAGTCTACTCTCCAAGCATCAGGAAACAGTCCTTCATAAAATTTGCTGCACACATCTGAATATTTGCATTCTGGAACTGTTCTGGTTGTAGAGACAACTTAACCACTGATTTCTAGTGGTGTCCTCATTTGGAAGGCCAAAAAAAGTATTTTCGCTTTTACAACGAAACACACAGCGTCTTCACATCATGGTGGCAGTGGTGGCAGCAACAATAAAGTTACGCATTCTTTCTTTGTGTGAGCATTTGGGCAGAGTTATGCAAATCTTCCCACATTGTGACGCTGACGTGTTTTAGGAGGGCGTGGACAAGTCTTAAACTTTATAAAGAATATCTCTTTGTTTGAGACTTTGTTTGAGACTTTAGTCTTTGCAACTTTAGGGATCTTATCTATTCACAAACAGCTTGTGAAACTCAAAAGAGAAACAAAAACTTGAAATCGCATCATATGGCCTCTTTAAAATCCTGGCCAGGAAGTGTCCCATATGAATGGCGCATATTGCCCCCCTACTGATGGCTAATGACACAAATGATACCTTATATTAAATTTTGACATTCATATTTACCAGAATAATCTCCTTATGTCTCAGACAACACAAATTGCACTGCACAAATATGCCTAAATAAAAAGAAAAGTTGGACAATTTCCAAAATACAAAAAACAAAAACAAAAACCCAACAACAACAACAAAAAAAAAAACTTGATTTCCTCTTTCATAAAGATTCATTGTGTTATCTCTTTATTCTACAAATCTGTAAAACCTCAGGCAGATCTGAGGATGACATTTATCATTATTTTAAATCAATGCATATTGATGTTCTATTTGAAGGAATCAAGGACAAGTTTTCTGTTTGTTTTTAATGTCCCCCGTGGATGCTGAGTACCACAGCATGTGCAGGCCAGATCTCTACTGCAGACAGTTTTCTTCTGATTGGAGTAATACAGCTGTGGATGGATTTTTCTAGTAAATTCCGTACATTTATGGTGCATTTATGATTGAATTGGAGTTTCAGAAAAAGAAAGACAAAAAAAAGCAGAAACAATTGTGCAAGAACATATTATTTTTTTCATACCCCCAACTGCAATTTATCAAGCATTTCCATAAACAGACGGTTTGAAGGGATCTGTGTGAATCAGACATATAGCATCTTGAAAGCAGAAGAACTTGTGTTGTACAAAGAAGCATGCAGAGCAGTCTCATAAGGGAAATGTCACTGTAATGACTGTTATTCTGCACCACCAAAAAGTTGCTTTTGGCATTCCCATCTCAAGTCTTGGGATAATATAATGTATTTCAGTGATGGCCATCGTGTTTTATTATTTATACTCTTATACAGATATTTTTTAGCCCCAACCAAACCACTGTACAGTACAAAAAACAGGCAAATAAATGTATATTCTTAAAAAAAAAAAAAAAAATATATATATATACATTTTCATCAAATATATATATATATATATACATGTGTGTGTGTGTGTGTGATTTTATAATTTATTTTTATAATTTTTTGTGTGTGTGTGTGTGTGTGTGTAAATATAAAATTCTTAAAAAATGGTGCACAAAGTACTAATACTATATATTCAGTGTTCCAATTTTTTTTCTGATCCATTATTTTCCATTATTATTATTTTTTTCTCCGTTAAGTCATTTGTGATGACTGATATGGATTTTAAAAAAAATACTTTTACAGAGATTTCACAAAAAGTAATTTATTGGAAGAAAAGCTTTAAACCTGAGCATAATCGCGAAAATGTATACAAGACTATAGAAATTTGCTAAATTGTTTTGGATAAAACCCATATACATAACCCATATAATCCATAATTTTAATGGGATAATTTTCCCATTCCTGAAATTTCTGTTATCATTTACTCACTCTCATGTCATTCCTAAACCATAAGAATCTTTGAAAAACAAATTAAGATATTTTTGATAAAATATGATTTATGTCCCTCTAGGGAACCAACATTTAAAAGATGTAAAGGTTATAAAAGCATTGAAGAACAGGCTTTTTAAACGTTATTCAAAACCTACATTCTGTGATCCTTGTGTTATTTCTTTTAACCCTGCAAGTATAGCCTTAAAGTAATGAAATTCTCACAAACAAGCTGTATAGAACACCAAACTGACATTTGATTACTAAAAGTGATGTATTTTGGTGCTGTAGGATAAGTCTCTAGCGTGGTTTCCTTATGAGAGCGCATTGATGAATGTACTCCTACAGTTCTAGACACTGAACCAATGTCCCTTAAGGTACAATTTCACTTATGAAAGCCTACAAAAAATGTGACCATAAAGTATTATAATATCTCAAACCGGGCAGACCTCCTTTACCACACAGGAACTTGTTCTAACCTCACTTTGTACTCTGCCTTTCAGATAAATGCAGGCTTTATTCTGTTCTCCTTTCCATTACAGTCATAATTCTGGGTCACGCTGGGAATATCCAACACACCGCTGAGCATTGGAAATACATAGGGAGACAAATAAATGGCTGACAAAACACTTCAGTGATAATCATTGTGCCCTGCCCTAGCTTAGTGTACCTGACAAGTAGACAGAGGACATGACAGATGAGCAATTTTAACATGATACTGAGATGATGCTAGAGCACCACTCCTGGAGTGTTTATCCACACACACACACACACACACAAATACACGCACACACTATGATTTAACAGTTTTATCCACGGCAGGAAGAAATCGAACACAGAGAGTGGTTTTAGAAAGACATCTTGAAGAATACTGCGTAACAGAAGGATTCCTTTGCTTTGTCGGGTGTCTCAGCCTGATAACTGCCTGCTGTTCTTTTACTGCTAAAACTTTAATATGTCTGTCAATACAGTGGAGAACTTTTAAAAGAAAGAACAAGGAGGAAAACTCCTGAAGAAGCATTAAGTAAGAAAATGAGCTAGATAAGAGGAGAACAGCAGTGTTGGGGAACTAACTAAAAGTAGAGATATTAATCCTTTTTCAGTAGCATGGTAGTAGCTTAGGTGTTTTGGAATTTACTCTGCAGCATGAACTGAAAATTCATCTTTTTCATCAAATTAAAATGCATGCTATTAATCTTATTGTGCACAATAATACGTCAATGGTAATTTTATCAAAATGTTATGACTTAATTTTCAGGTGAGCAAATCTCCGGTGACATGTACAGAACTTCTCCGATCATTTAGTCTGCTTAAACCCTGTCCCTTTTATTTTTTTTACAATCATTAAGATCTGCCTCCATCCAACCAAGAATCTGATGGAAAGAACTACTGTATGTCCTCACTCTCCATTCTTTCCCCTTTTTCAATAATCTGTTTTACTCAAAAGTACACCACAATATGAAACAAACGATCCATTTCATTGTGGCTTTACAACTTTGTATTTCTCAGATTAAATTTGTTATTATATATATATATAGCAGTTACAGGATGATTTACACAGCAAATAAGAGTTCAAGTGGCAAACAGTAAACGTATTTACAAGGGTGAATTACAAAAACGAAAAGAATCAGAGGTAGAATTAAGGTGTGAAGTGCTTGAAACATTCAATCTTGTACTGAATTCCTTTCATTTCTCGGCAATACTACTGAAATAGGCAGAGTGGAAAAATGGTGCCATTTATGGAAACAGGATTTTTTACTTCCATGACAATTGATAGGGGAGAGAAGTAAGAGAGAAGGGATTGGTTGTGACAGTGTTTGAGTACGAAAGAGATGCCACAGACCGAGGTAACATAAAGGGATCCTGTTGTCAGTCAACTGTAAAAAGTTGTTTTCTGACTGTTATTTGAAGTAGGATGAAAGACAGAGTGAGAGTGCTGTTGGCCCTCCTCTCATTTCCACCCACCTTTTTGTCCCATACACTATGATTGTAAGAAAACAGTCCATGCTCCACAACGAGGTGTGTAAGGTCTTTTTTTTTTAAGCTGTCTAGTTCATTGCTATAAATTTATTCAAATGGATGCCTCAAGCTGTGTGTCAAACATTCGCTCAGAGATCAAGCTGCACTCTTTGAATATGCCGTATGGCAAAAATTGTTTAGCTAAATGTGAGTTTGCTGTAATTATAGAACAAGACCCCTGTGTGTTCAGTGTGAGACGCTGAGTCAGAACTGTGTCATGTGTCTCTGTATGATGGTTTTACAGATTTAGTTGCTGCTTTTTAATTTTTTCCTCAAATATTATGACACGCTGTGATATTTTGAGTTGGGAGTTGCAATAAGCCACTTGTGGAGAAACACAATTATTAACAAAAAAAAAAAAAAAAAAAGAATTTTGACCGTTTTATGTTCTGTGTTATTTCTGATAAAAAACAAAGTCTCAGCTTGCAAATGATGTAAAGGTCATTAAAATGATATTAATAATAATAATGTCACTTTGATGCTCTTTAATGTGGTCTTTAATGACAGATCGCTGCCTCAGTTCAAACGGCAGCACAGAGAAAAATAATGATTGCTGCAACTCTTTAAAACTAGTTACAGCTCAAAAAAAGCATGAACATCAAAAGACATGCTGAAAGATACAGTATAACTTACTGAAATTAATTATATATTATATCATTTCCCATGTTATCACTCAGTGTTTTAACTTCAGAAAGGAACGTATAAAACAGCTAGTGAACATGTCACCTGACATTACATGGAAAGTCATTCAATGTCTGTTACGTTCCACGTGGACTTGTGTTTCTCTTTGTCTTTGTTGTGTGTGTGTTCATTACTTTCAGGTGGTGCTCATTGGTCGGTCGGCAGGTGTGCCGTTACTATCACACACGTCACAGCAGCTGGTGGACCAATCCGATGGCGTGCCGCTGGGTTTAAAAGGCCCATTCATAAGGAGCATGAGAGGGTTTTTTCGCCAGATTTTAGCCAGCTCGTGTGAATTGATCTGTTCCTTTGTTTCAAAGTCATGAACTGTTGTTGATGTTTTGAGTGATGCCTAGTCTCTGTGATGCGAGTAATACTCCTTCGTGTTTGTTAATTCTGACGTTGCATTTGCTTGTGCGTGTAACATAATCTGTTTAGCGCATTTAGTTTTTTGCTACTGAGTTTATTCTACCGATTGTGGACTATACATCGCAAACCAACGGTAGGCAGTCTGTTTGTATTGTTAGCTAGGCGGAGAGTGATCGCCACTGTTGTACGTATGTTTGTTAGTTAGAATAGTTTATCTAAGGCGGCGAATCCGCTGAAGATTTCGGGGTTTATTTCTACATTTTACTTTGATAGTTAGTTTAGAGGTTGGGTAAACTAGCTATGGTATTTATGTTTTGATTGTTTAATTAATTTGGCGACATTCTTGTATTTTATTCTTTATTATTCTTTCACCTTTTATATGGTTTGTTTTGGTCCTGGTAACTGCATCCACTAAAGATTAAATGTCTTTGTATTACTGAGTTTGGTCTTTCTGGTTGTTTTTACTGCTCGCTCACATGGCAACAGTAACTCACGCAAGTGTTGCGTAATCATCCCGTTTAACATCCTTGAACTCGTAACATTTGGTGGTGGCAGCGGTGGGATATTCCTTTAATGGGATATTTTTTTTCCTTTCTCTTGGGATGAGTTTTGTGAGTGCTGTTGCTGTGTGCGGGTGGAGCAACCATGAGTGAGGTATTGTTTGTATGAAAAGGGACTGCAGGTTTCGGACCGTATAAAACCATTTATGAGGTTACTTTGGAGTTTGGTGTTTATGGTGGTAAGTTTAATTAGAATGGCTGATTTCGATCTGGTTAGTTTTGCGAGTGCACCAACTGTTGAACAACTAGATAAGTGTAGGAAGGATGATTTATTGAGCATTGCTGATCATTTTCACATTAGAGTTTCTAAACAGCAGCTTAAGCATGAAATTAAAAACGTTGTAGTACAGGAGTTGAGGAATTTAGGTGTGTTGAAGTTGGCTGACGGATCTGAGAAGTATCCTCTGAGCGCTGAAGTTTGCCCCTCAGGTGAGGAGGATGTGAATGAGACTGGGGAGGCGGAGGGTGCCGAAGCCAAGGCAGTCTTGTCGCCCTTTGAACCTTTTTCTCCGACTCTGACTGGGTCCGGAGGTGAGGCGCGCCTCCGAGTACGTTTGGCAAGAGCCCAACGGGAAGAGCGCGAGAGGGCAGAGGATCGTAGAGCTCAGTTGGATCTGCAACTTCAAGTCCGCCGTCTGGAAATAGAGGCGGACACACAAGTCAGGTTGCGTGAGTTGGAGTTAAGAGTAGCCCGAGACACACCGGTTCCCCGTCTGCTCTCTGCATCATCTGATCAACCTGTGCAGCCGGCTGCTGTTGCGTCAGGTGCGAGTTCAAGTACATTTGACGTGGGTAAACACATTTCTCTTGTTCCACAATTCAGAGAGGCTGAAGTTGACTCATACTTTAATGTATTTGAAAGAGTTGCTTCTATGCTTAACTGGTCTAGGGATGTGTGGCCGTTGCTGCTTCAATGTAAGTTAACGGGAAAAGCTCAAGAAGTATGTGCTGCACTATCTTTGGAAGATAGTTTAGACTATGATGTTATTAAAACAGCAATTTTGAGGGCTTATGAGCTCGTACCGGAGGCATACAGGCAGCGATTTAGGAATCATAGGAAAGGTTCAGATCAAACGTTCGTTGAATTTGCACGAGAAAAGAGTATGTTGTTTGATAGGTGGTGCGCATCGAATAAAGTGTCAGATTTTCATGCTTTACGTGAGTTGGTTTTGTTAGAGGAATTTAAAAATTGTACTCCTGAGCGTATTGTTGTATATCTTAATGAGCAAAAGGTGACATCATTGTCCCAGGCGTCTGTTTGTGCTGATGAGTTTGTACTGACTCACAAGGGTGTTTTTACTCCTGCTCGTACTGAAAAGGTTTTGTCTGTTCCCGCTGTTTCGAAAGATCAGTGGCGTTCCAAAAATTTTCCTAAAGCTAAGGAAGGGAGGGAATGTTTTTATTGTCGTAAGTCGGGACACCTTATTGCTGACTGTCTGGTTTTAAAACGCAAGGAGCAGGGTGCCAGTACTAAAAGTGTCGCCTTTGTTAAGACTGTTGATCGCACGGACGGTGAGAGTCGTGATGACTTGGGTGTTAGTTATCAGCCTTTCCTGATGGAAGGATTTGTGTCTGTTAGTGAACAACCTCTGGATCAAGTCAAGGTGACTATGTTGCGGGATACAGGGGCGATGCAGTCGTTTATAGTGGCTGATACATTACCATTCTCTGAGCTTACTTTTTGTGGAAGTCACGTGCTAGTACGCGGTCTCGAAATGAGTACTATGAAGGTTCCTTTGCATCAACTTTATTTGAAGTCAGATTTGTTTTCAGGACTTGTGAAAGTTGGAGTGCGTGATAGTTTACCAGTGCATGGAGTGAACTTCATTCTTGGTAATGATATAGCAGGAGGTAAAATTGTTCCTCTGCTGGAAGTCTGTGATAAACCTGTTTTGTCGGATTACACTGATGAATTGTTAGAGAAATTCCCTGAGGTTTTTCCTGTTTGTGCTGTGACACGAGCACAAGCTCGTAAATTCGCTGATGCAGACGATTTATCCTCCACTTTCATGGTACCTACGGTTGGGAACGATGCTCTGTTGGCTGAGATAGGTAAGCCAGATGACAAAGTCATTGTTTTAAAGTCAGATGATTTAAAATTACAAGTCTCCAGTGGGAAAATTATCGCAGCTCAAAAAGATGATTTTTCCCTGCGAAAGTGTTTTTCCGCTGTCGTTTCTGTGGAGGCAGCACGGAAGAGGAGAAATGCTTATTATATGCAGAATGGGTTGCTGATGCGTTGGTGGTGTGCGGATGTTGGGGGTGATTCGGATTGGACTTCTGTGGTCCAAATCGTCATTCCTACGTGTTATAGACATTTAGTACTATCGCTGGCTCATGATCATGATTTGTCTGGGCATTTAGGTATTAAGAAAACGTACCATCGAATTCTGAGACATTTTTTTTGGCCCCGAATGAAGGCTGATGTGGCCAAATTTTGTAGAACATGTGTGACATGTCAATTCTCAGGTAAGCCAAACCAGGTGATTCCGCGCGCACCGCTGGTTCCTATACCAGTGATAGGAGAGCCTTTTGAGCATGTTATTGTGGACTGTGTTGGCCCTCTACCTAAATCAAGATCTGGTAATCAATACTTGTTAACAATAATGTGTACAGCGACGCGTTTTCCCGAAGCAATACCACTGAGGAAAGTTACGGCGCCGGTGATTAGCAACGCGCTTGTAAAATTCTTTTCAACGTTTGGATTACCGAAGATTGTGCAGTCTGATCAAGGTACAAATTTTTTGTCAAAGATTTTTACACAAGTGTTAAAGACTTTGAATATTTCTCACAGAATTTCGAGTGCCTACCATCCAGAGAGCCAAGGAGCTTTGGAACGGTTTCATCAGACCATGAAAGCGATGTTGCGCCGGTATTGTATGGATACGAGTAAAGACTGGGACGAGGGGATACCTTTAGTTTTGTTTGCTGCTAGAGAAGCAGTACAAGATAGTTTGGGATTTAGTCCTGCTGACCTTGTTTTCGGTCATACTGTGAGGGGTCCTTTAAAGATGCTTAAAGAAGATATTCTAGCTAGCCAGTCGAGTGCTACAACCACGGTGCTGGATTATGTGAGTAAATTTCGTGAGCGACTGCACAAGGCTTGTACAATGGCACGAGAATCATTACTAAATGCTCAGGTGGCAATGAAGAGTAAATTTGACCGTAAAACTGTTCAACGGCATTTTAAGGAGGGTGATCAGGTGCTTGTTTTATTGCCTGTAGTTGGTTCTGCCTTGTCGGCACGATTTTCAGGTCCGTATGAAGTGATTAGAAAAATCAGCGACACTGATTACGTGATTTGTACTCCAGATCGCCGAAAAAAATCTCGCGTATGTCATGTAAATATGCTGAAGGCATATCATGTTAGAGAGTCATCGCAAGATGTTCTGAAAGTTAATGAGTCGAGTACATCTTGTGTTGCTGCGCTTACGTGCGAGACATTGGATTTCACTGCTATGCAGGACAAGGAAGATGATGGAGTTTTGGTACGACACACATATCAGCAGTGCGCCAGGTTGAAGAACTCTGAGGTGCTGGCTGATTTAGGTTCTCATTTGTCTCATCTGTCCGAGTCTCATAGAAATGATGTGAAAAAAGTAATTCATGACTTTCCTTCGTTATTTCATGACGTTCCTTCTCGTACTACTATTTTGCAACATGACATTGACGTGGGTAATGCCGCTCCTATTAAGCAACATGCTTATAGAACGAATGTTTTTAAACGTTCTGTGATGAAATCTGAAGTTGAGTATTTGTGTGAAAATGGTCTAGCTAAGCAGAGTTTTAGCCCATGGAGTTCTCCGTGTTTACTTGTGACTAAGAGTGATGGATCCGCTAGATTTTGCACGGATTATCGAAAGGTAAACGCAGTAACCGTTCCTGATTGTTTTCCACTACCTCGTATGGAGGATTGTGTGGACAATCTGGGGTCCGCTAAATTTGTCAGTAAATTAGATTTACTGAAAGGTTACTGGCAGGTGCCTTTAACGTCACGTGCATCTGATATTTCTGCTTTTGTGACCCAAGATGATTTCCTGCAATATTGCGTTATGGCGTTCGGCATGCGCAATGCCCCAGCCACATTTCAAAGGCTTATTAACATTGTGCTCGCGGGTGTCCGAAACTGTAGTGCATATTTGGATGATCTTGTAATTTATTCACTTAATTGGTCCGCACATGTCTCAACGTTGAGAGAGGTATTTGACCGCCTGGATAAAGCTTCACTGACGTTAAATTTGGCCAAATGTGAATTTGGTCAAGCTACAGTTACGTACTTGGGCAAAGAAGTGGGTCAAGGACAGGTAAGACCAATAGAGGCAAAAGTGACTGCAATTGCAGAGTTTCCCGTTCCTGCTACGCGCAAGGAACTCCGTAGATTCCTGGGGATGGCCGGTTATTACCGGAGTTTCTGCAAGAATTTTTCTACTGTGGCCAATCCTCTGACGTCACTCCTTAGCCCTTCGTGCACTTTTCTGTGGAGCGACGAGTGTCAGAATGCCTTTGATAATGTCAAAGCTTTACTATGTAGCACACCTGTGTTATCAGCTCCTGATGTTGAACGAACTTTCAAACTCGAAATCGACGCAAGTTCTGTTGGTGCGGGGGCAGTGCTGGTGCAGGAAGATGCTTATGGTATTGACCATCCAGTATGTTACTTCTCACGTAAGTTCAATAAACATCAATTGAACTACTCTACGATTGAAAAGGAAACATTGGCCTTACTATTGGCGTTACAGTATTTTGATGTATATGTGAGCTCAACCATTTTGCCTGTAACTGTCTTCACGGATCACAATCCTCTAGTGTTTCTAGGTCGCATGTATAACCAGAATCAGAGGCTGATGCGCTGGTCTTTGATGGTACAAGGGTACAATTTAGTCATTGAACACAAGAAAGGTTCGGATAATATAATTGCGGACGCTTTATCCAGAGCTTAGGCTAATAGTACATTATTTAGCACTAAAAAGTACTTTAGAGATAAGTATAGAAAAAAAATATATTAGAAATTAGAGGCTTTCCTTTTTCATTCCAAACAGAAAGATACAATTAAACTTTTTGGGTCAAATTTACTCAAAATGATGGGGTAGGTCACATATAATAATAATAATAATAATAATAATAATAATAATAATAATAATAATAATAATAATAATAATAGCTACTACTTGACTAACAGATGTCAAGTTTATATTCAAAACAATCAGAGGGGCTGAAGACGGGGTCAAAGTTCAAGTTCATTATTATTATTATTTTACCTGAATATGACCAACATTTACCATTTATTATTTCCAGGGCTCTGAACCAGTTCAAGGAATGAAAACTAACGAAATTTTGACAGGAACAGAACCAGAAACAGAAACGAAATCAAATTTTATAGTTCCAAACAGAATCGAAAATTTGAAATGGCCATTAAATGGTTAATAACGTTATTTTATCGTTCCATATATTATTAGAAATTTGCTGTCAACCAATCACGAATTCCAGTAGTACCATGCAAATGTGACACTGAAGCCAACGAGTGAAATGTCCACTCAGCTGTGAACTCTTCATAGGTAAGTCTCAATGGCAATGCACCACCCTTAGAGTTTATCTGAGGATAGTGTAAGATGAATTCAACAGATCACACGCACCTGCAGCGCTTCTGTGAATGGAGAAAACAGAAAAACTATAGGCTTACATAAAAAGGCATATACACTAAATATATTTCACTTAAACAATATTGACAGATTAACGAAATGAAAGGAAAAATGTGCTAAATTACGGTTCATTGTGACACGTTCCAAAGTTTTCGGAAATGAACACGAAACAGCAGTGAGTAGTTTTCTTTATTTTGCAAAAGCTTTACAGTTTTAATTATTTTGCAAAAGCTTGACAGCTTTGAATAATGTCTTGTTTCTGTATAACCAACCAGCGTTGGTGTAATGTCTGTTTTGACATTACAAAAACAGACATTACAGTTGGTATGACCAGCGCGCCGACGCCTTATGTGCACAAACAACATAATTTTGCTATATTGAAGCCTGTTCATTATCAAAATAAAATATAGTTAAAGAAACAAATAAAAAGTTACACTGTTCCGATTTACAAAATTTGTTGCGTTCAGCATGACTGCGCCTCACTGTTGATATAGCTGATGTGAAGGATGATGTTTTATGTCGATGAAAGTACAAACGCTATATAATAAATAATATTTTAGCATCCAGATACGTCAGGAATATGTAAACATTTGGATTTGTGCCGAATGAAAGAGGTAGGCATCAGCTTCACCTTAAATTAATTTGATTTTGGATTTAAGTTTGTATAGCCTAAACTTTAAAGGATTTGTTTAGGAGAGAAACTTATAACTGTTTTTTATAATGTTTGTAAACATTTTGCTTTAGCCTACAGGCATTTTAGCCTTCGTTATTTCAGAAAGTAATAGGGCTAATAAAATGCGACGTGAGCCGCGACTTTTTTTTCACTCTCAAAACACAATCTTATACAAGTTTTTTTTTTGTTTTCTTTTTTAAACAATGCAGCAAACATTTTTAAAAATCTTAAAAATATTTTGATGACTTTAAAGTGTTGATAGATTATTATTATTTTATTTATTTTTTAGTAGCCTACATTTGGCCAAAATCTAGAAAAGATGCTGTATTGGCTGTGACTAAGCGCAGCGGGTTATTGGTTAACGTTACCAAATCTCTCTTTTTTCCTTTTCTTTTTGAGTAAAGAAAACACTTGAATTTTTTTTTTTCATTTTCAAGACCTGATTATTTCTGACCTTTTTCATAGACTGCACACAAGCTGCATTAACTAAAACAAATAATGCAAATTACAATACAATTATAAAATTCATCTTAAAAATGTATTCTTTAAACCAGACATTGCAAAAAAGATAACTAAAACCATTAACAAGCAAAAAGAAATGCCTGTTACAGAACTCTGCACAAAAGATGCTGTATAGTATCATCCCATCATAATCATACAACATGTTTAGCAGAGGAAACAGCAGACACCTCCTCCCAGGGGGCCCTGAGAGAGAGAGAGAGAGAGAGAGAGAGAGAGAGAGAGAGAGAGAGAGAGAGAGAGAGAGAGAGAGAGGAGAGAGAGAGAGAGAGAGAGAGAGAGAGAGAGAGGGAGGAGAGAGAGAGAGAGAGAGATGAGAGAGAGAGAGAGAGAGAGAGAGAGAGAGAGAGAGAGAGAGAGAGAGAGAGAGAGAGAGAGAGAGAGAGAGAGAGAGAGAGAGAGCGCGCAGAGCGGGAAGAACTGACGTAAAGTAGGATTAAAATAGTGCAGAGGGCAGATGAGAGAAGGAAGGTGTGTTTTCCGGCAAGATGTGTCTTCAGATGGGAGTTCAAACTGCCTCCTAATGAGATCTCCAATCAGGTTGTTTTAGCTGCATTTGACAAATTAGCATTTTTCATCTTGCCTAAGCTAGCCTGTGCCATCTGCTCGACACACACGCTCCCCATGGAGACCGTGTTAATTAAGCTCCTGACTAAAAGATGGAAAATGCTCACTTTTAAAAAAAAGAGCCTCATCAACCCAGGGGTTGACAGCCACATGCAAAATTCAGACTGATATGGAAGCTTTGGTAAATATGTAATGGACAGTGAGGACTGCCTGTGAATGAATGAATTAAAGTGTATAGATCAGGAATGTTAGTGGTGTTTACATCCATTCACAGAGAATTGGATGAAAGTGAACACAGATGCATGCCACAGACAATGGTATTTTATATTATTTATTACATCATAAATGTGTAAATTTCAAGATGTCCTTTAGCAAACACATTAACATGTAAGCAATGTACAGGACGCCAGTCATTATTACAAAAAAATAAAAAATAAATAAAACTAAAATAGAGTAATCAAAATATATATAGTTAGATACATACACACATTATCCTTTACTTAACACATTTTCATTTTGCTACCTTAACGTCCGCATGAACTGGAAGTTGCTGCCAACTTTATTTCAGTATAGTGAGCTATTTCCAGCTGACACGGAATATTAAATATAGGGCTGGAATTTATTTTAGTGTAGATTTGATTAAAGGTTACCTAGACAAACTTTTTTTTGTTTTTTGTTTAATTGCATGGATTAAATATTCACCTCAAGACTAGTAATGTGCACCAACAAAGAGTAAATTTTGATTTTTATGAGGACTTTAAGTTAAGGCTGCTCCGTACCTGCTCAAAATTCAGTTTAAAGATTCAATGCCATATAAAAAACAAACTCAGTTATGCCTGCTTTCACCGACCTCAATCTCTAGTATCAAAGAATACAACTGGTTAATATAATTGCTGTATAAATGCATTTACACCACCATTAAGCAACATTAAACTGTGTAAAGACACTTAAATGCCACTTCAGAAGCACTTCTGTGCCACATTTGTAGTATAAATTTGCCATAGGTGTTAAGAAGCTAAACAGACAGAAAAGTTTTTGGTTTCACATGCCCTAAATAAAATAACTAGAAAAACAGACTTGTAATATAAAGGGGCAACTGACATTTAAAAACACTCATGAACGTATACAGGCAGGAAGACCACCAACAAAAATATAACATTGCATTAAATGCCATCTAATTTAAACTCACTGCAAGAAAAACAGATATAAAAAGAAGCTCTTACCAGTTATGACTTAAAGTGAAAATCAGACCTTCTCTTCTGTGTAATAAATTTGGCAACATCTTTTCAGGTGGTTCGTGCTCTAATTATGTACGTCTCTTGAGTGCTTGCGTAATACATGTAACACGTAGAAGGCCAAAATAACTAATGCTGCATCCCAATGTGCCTACTTACACTACACCATTATAAAGTATATACTGTACTCTTTTGGTGAAGAAAAAGTACACACTTTTGAGTGTGTAGTAGAAGAGTAGGCAAGCTTTGGGACATACTATAACGTCATACAACTGCATCTTCAACGGTCCGCTCTGTCCATATATCCATATATATATGGATCACGAATGATTTGCGTGAACATAGACACATTTATGTAGATCGGGGGCACATTCTCTTCAAAAAAAAAAATGTAATCCACTGCGTCTTCAGCAGTTCGATTAAATGACGGCTGCTATGTTCATTATTACATCCAACAACAGAACACCTCAGTCGCTTAGGAGTCATTCTTGTCTACATCTGCTCCAGAGGTGAAATAATGGCGGACTGCTCACTCAGGGCTGGTCTAAGCTAAGACGCCAGTCCAGTTAGTGCTGAAACGCTACTTTAAATTAAACTATCGTAGGAGGGGCATGTTTTTGTGACGTCACACAGATAGGCATCTGATATCGGTTTGATTTGAGAAAGTGGTAAAGATTTTGTTTCGTAAAGATCTGTTTGGTCCAGACCAAAAAAGAAAACTTTACATTTGGTCCTGGTCCACTTAGCGTTCACACTGCTATTTTTGACAGCGAACCTAAAGATACTGAACCTAAAGGCATAGTGATACATTCACAACCGGATTGGTCGGGTTGAATGACGTATATTTCATGACCGAACACACCAAACACATTCCAAACAAAAGCTGTGTTCAACTTCGGTGTATGACATTAAAGTACCCATTCACTGATCAGTCTGCTCAGCTCTGCTTTAAGTCGAACACACCTATGCCGTCTGCACGCTCATTGCTGCGTGTACTTATGATTTTATTTTTGCTGCATGCGAACTAAAAGGCACTTTACCTCCTCATTGCTCCACGTTTGCCCTCTGCTCATTTTCTTTTTTTATAAACTGCTCGTTCCGCGTCATCAAATCATGTCGCATAGCATCTCATCTTGCCTTTACTTCCTGTTTTTGGTTTGTTTAGAAGTATTTGGTCCGTGTGGCATTCATATTTAATTCGAACCGCACCAGAGTTTGTTTGGAACCCATCTTTTTAGAAGTCCACTTGTTTGGTGTACACCAGGGTTCGGATGGCATCGTTCACACTTAATCAAATGAACCACACTAACAGAATAATAGCACCAGAGTTTGTTTTAATCGAACCCGAGCCGGGTTTAAGTGACCATCAATTCGGGTTTTTTTTTTTTTTACTGTGCATGTAAACTGTACTGACTGTCTTAGAACTGTGAAAGCTGGTGTTCTGATGATTTGTGCTACCCATCAGATTATGCTTTATTAACACCTACACCAACCCTAAACCTACCCTTACAGTAATGCAAATACAGTAATTATGTGTTGTTCAGCATGAGAAAATTTATGCAATTTGATGTTCACATGGACAGTAAGCCCTGATAGAACAATGTGATGGGTAGGATGAAATGTCAGTACACCGGCCACGGACATTACAGCCATTGTACAATAGGCTAAGTTGCCTCACTCGATCCAAGTTAGCCATTAAGCTTTTTCCAATGGTAAGTAATACAGACCCCCTCATCTCCCATTAATGAGACAATCTCTGGTATACACTAGTCATGCATTCAAATCTGCCTCGGCACCAGGGAGGTATTTTGAGATTTTAAACTAGATTTTGATTAGTTTTTTTCACACAAAGCAATCAAATCAATCCCTTCAGAGGATTTGGATGATAGTAGACAAATCATGGACTACTCTTACAGTGATTTTGTGTTTAAGTCAACTACTCATCCCTGCTGCTTGTTTCACGGAAGAAAACATTCGGATTCGGAAAAACACAAGTGTGAGTAAATGGTGAGATTTTTATTTTGTGTGTCCTATTTTTTTTTCATATTGTTTCTGCAAAGCAGTTTTATTTTTTATAATTATTATTTTTGTAATAAAAAAATGACTTGTTATGGAAAATGGACATTTTTGCAACATAATGTGTACTGTGTTTTTACGAGAATATTGTGATTACATTATTACAAATGACAGACACCTCCCTCCATGCTGTACCCCATCTCTGTCTAATTGTCATGAGCTTTTTACTGGTCACTCCAACTGTGTGTGTGTGTGTGTGTGTGTGTGTGTGTGTGTGTGTGTGTGTGTGTGTGTGTGTGTGTGTGTGTGTTTGTGCATGCTTCCATATTGGCTATGCTATCTCATACATCTGGCCAGCCTTGGGTTCATCAATGCATGCTCATGTATGAAACAGAGTTCACCTGCAGGCAGCCTCTATAGCAGGCGGCTGTTTGAAAGCATAATCAACTTTTCAGAGAGAGGAAGAGATAAAAACAGATAGAAGCTGTAAAAAGGGCTAGAGATGGTGGATGATGTGGAAAATTGCTACAAGAGCACAGAGCCAGGAGTTGTTATGTGAGACCCATAAAAGCATGAGGTAATAGTTGAAATGTGTTTAGATGATTATATGGTAATATAAGCTTGTGTACTCATATGACAGACGCTACATCTCTCAAACTCCGAAAGAAGCAGTGGAAATTAAAGTAATGAGTGCGGCCAAAGATGTTTTACTCTACTATGACTGTTGTATGATAACATTTGTGTGCATGTGTTTGTGCATGAGCATGTGTCCCCTACATATCTTTCTTAACCTGTCACAATTCATCATAATTGAAATCAGAGAGAGAAAAAGGCACAAAAAAAGAACACAAAGAAGTATTTGATGAGTTTTCACTGCTTTGAAGCTCTTTTCATTCGAATAACGACATGCATTTCTCCCTACATTTCCTTTCAAAAAGCCATCATCCTCCAAATGCTTTCTTTCTCATAAAAAGACGAGCCTAGACAGGGAACCCACGCTGCAGACAAGCATCCGTTAAAGGCGGCATGGCTATTGAACCCTTTTGTCCATCTGATGGCTCTGAAAAGTTTGATTCTGTAGCTGAAAGCTGCCTACCTGTCACCAGCCCTTTAACTGTTCATTTATGTGACAGAAAGAATCATGGGAATATGTTTGTGATCACATCACAATGAGACGATGTCACACATCTCTGCATGCACTCTTTTGTTTGAGAGATGAAGAGAAGTGCTTCATCTATGCAAATAATCTTGGGAAGTCCAAACTGAGTGTAAAACTTTCTTTTCATGCTTGTTTATTCAAAGATAAGTGCAATGCAGTCACTTTAACTGGCATAACTTCACTTTAACTGGCATCATTTCACCAGAGGCACATGAAAGCCCAAAATTGAAAGAAAGGAAGAGAATAGAATGAAAAGATAGAAAACAAGCATTGTTGCGAATTGTGTGACTGAACAGCTGAAAAGCAGACAGCAACAACTTAACAACAACTGTTAACTCGCTTACACCTCCCTCCTCTTTCCCTCTTCCCATCAATCCATCTCTTTCTCTCTGAGTATGGTGTAATATTAATCCTCATTATGTGCCACCATGGGTTTAATATTACCAGCACTAGCCTGGTGTGAGACCACATAGCGCCATGCTGATATCAATATACTCTGCATACAAATGTGACTCCATTTGCAGTATAAAAGTGTGTGCGTGTGTTTTGTCCTCCTCACCACCAGCTGTTCCCATTCACTCTGCATCCTAGTATGGCAGGGATTGGTAATTGGCAATGAGCACATAAAGCTATATCTATGCACGCTAGTGTGCTGGGTGTAATTGAAAACAGTTTGACTCAAATTGGTGTATTTCGTTGTTATGATTTCCTCCCTCTGGGCAGTCTGGCTGTGAAATCTAGTCCGAATGTTTCAAAGGTTTTATACAAGATAACTAAGGAACTGCTGGAGTGAAAGGGGAGATGATATTATATTACTCTGTTAGGGTCTATGAAACAAGCCTCTTCTTTACAATAAGTAATATAACGCATACAAAATGAGCATTTCAATATGTTAATTAAGTCATAGACAATGTTATTCTTGTCCCTCAGAAAACTTCCAAGTGGGCCTAGTGACTTAAAGGAATAGTTCACCCAAAAATTTAAATTAGTTGATAATTTACTCACTCTGAGGCTATTCATGATGTACATGAATTTGTTTCTTCATCAAAACAGATTTGGAGAAATTGCATCACTTGCTCACTATTGGATAAAACCATCACAATAATCCACAAGTAATGCACACAACAGATTCATCAATTAATGTCTTTTAGGGGTGTAACGATACCAATGCCACAGTTTGGTTCATATCATGGGTTTGGAGCTATGGTTTGGGTTGGTTCTGTTTACTTTGGGGGTAAGGTTCATGGCATGGCACCAGTAATGCTATAGGACACTAGAGTCACTTTTAACACTTAATACAATAACAACAACAATTAATAATAGTAATAATAATAATAATAAATGTTAAATAATGCATTAACAATTGAGACTTTAAAAATTGTTCCTTTGTAAAGTGTTACCAAAAAATCTATTGTCTTAAAATAAATAAAAAATAAATAATACTTAAATAATGCAAAGAAGTCATTGGACAACATTAGTACATATAAAAATTCAAGTGCCATGGATGAATAAAATGGAATAGCTGGACGATAAGGAAATGATTTTAATCAAGTATGTAGTAACTCAATCTGACACTCTGAAGATCACACTAAAGATCTGATCGCACTGAAGATCACCAGTGAAGCACATTGATAGAGGGTTTTTAATCAACGGGATTTAACTCATCAAATGTATCTCATATAGGATACACTTCGTTATTTATAGTATATAACCTTAACATTACAACTTATAATTAATATAATGCTTTACATCCGCACAAGTACAACTGCACAAAATGACCCGAATGCACAAGTGAATGTGTCTGTGCTGCTCTGAGTTGTGGACTTGTTCTTCACACAACAACATGCAGAAACACGGAAATTAAACTCTAAAAAAACACAGCCTTTTATTATAATAGTGTTCTTATCATAATGTTGTATAGTCATAGTCATTAATATTCTGCATTGTATTTGTACTAGTCATGAAGATATAACTCTGTGGAGGCATTCTTTCCATAACAACCCGCTGAAACATGGCATATTCTTTTACAGTCATGTTCTTTTTTAAGCAATTCAAAACCATCATGGGTGTACACATTTGAAGTGTCTCAGCAGGGGGTGGGGTAGGCCAAGAGAGTATCATGGTACACCATGGTACACCGCAGTGCATACCGTGGGTGGTGTATTGCATTTTTTTTTTTTTTTTTTTTTTTTTTGTTCCGTTTGAATATTGTTACACCTTAATAAGTCTTATGAAGTCTTATGAAGTGAAAAGCTGTGAAAGAAATTCATCATTATGGCAGTTTAACTTTAAAACGCCGTTTCTGGCCAAAATCCACATTCAATAATTCATAATAATTCTTCCTCCAGTCAAAAAGTCAATCCCCTGTTGTCCTCTTACATCAAAATTTACTGACATATTTGTTTAGAACTGGACTGAATTGGAAATAATGCTTGATATGTGCGTATTTCTCTCCTGAATCAGATGAGATGCAGTTTTTTAAGCAGTATTATGGATAAAGGACTGCTTATTTTAGCCAGAAGCAATGGTTTAGAGTTAAAAATGGTTTGTTGGATTTCTTTCTTAAATACATATTAATTGATGGACTGGAGTCATGCAGTTATGATACTTGTGAACTATTGTGATGTTTTTTGTTGTTGTTGTTGTTGTTTTTGTGTTTTTTTTTTATATCAGATGTTCAAACTCTCATTCTGATGGCACCCATTCCCTACAGAGGGTCCATTGGTGAGCAATTTAAATGAATAAAATATTAATAGTTAAAATAATCTCTTAATAATAAACTCTTGTCTAAACTAATATGCTAAAAAATATTTTTAAGTATTGTTTTAATTATGCACACACATACAGTTCTTGGAGCTTTCTGAGATCAACATATCAGTCAGTTTCTGTTAAAAAGTTAAATTGTATTGGACAACAGGGGACCTCCAAGCCAAAAAGGCTGAGAACCAAGTCATTGTAATGTCCCTATCCATGGTGCTGAATTTACTGATTATTGTGCAGTGTGTGTCCCTGTCCGTGGTAGTGAAGCTGGACCACCAATGGGTTCTTTATGTGCCTGAAATGTTGCTGTCCATGGTGCTGAATCAGCCCTGTCACCTTCACTCCTGAATAAGAAACCTGCATGTGATTTTTCTCTTTTAGTCAAATTCTTGAATTTGTATTTCTCATTCTGATGGCACCCATTCCCTACAGAGGGTCCATTGGTGAGCAATTTAAATTAATAAAATATTAATAGTTAAAATAATCTCTTAATAAGAAACTCTTGTCTAAACTAATGTGCTAAAAAATATATATATTTTAAGTATTGTTTTAATTATGCACACACATACAGTTCTTGGAGGTTTCTGAGATCAACATATCAGTCAGCTTCTGTTAAAAAGTTAAATTGTGTTGGACAACAGGGGACCTCCAAGCCAAAAAGGCTGAGAACCAAGTCATTGTAATGTCCCTATCCATGGTGCTGAATTTACTGATTATTGTGCAGTGTGTGTCCCTGTCCATAGTACTGAAGCTGGACCACCAATGGGTTCTTTATGTGCCTGAAAGGTTGCTGTCCATGGTGCTGAATTAGCCCTGTCACCTTCACTCCAGAATAAGAAACCTGCATGTGATTTGTTTTCCCTTTTAGTCAAATTCTTGAATTTGTATTTATTTGTTTGTTTGTTTGTTTATTATTCAAAATGGTAGGTAATTATTCTGTTATTTTGTGCTACTTCCAGCAATTAAGTTTATTAAAGGTGCTATTTTATTGCCTAGCTTTACTACTATCTAAAATCTGACTGAATAAAGGAAATAAAAAAAGACAAATTGTCTTGTATGTTCATTTTGAATTTTATTGGATTCCTCTGTTTTTCTCCTCTATTTCCTTTTTTTTTCTTTACAGCTTTTAAACTCTCAAGCGTTCTTGTCTTCTTTTTCCTTGGGAATCTAATAAGAGCTTGATTGCTTTTCCTAATTATCCTGTTTATTGGTCCTGCAGGCTGCTCCTGTTATTGGTGTAATTAATTTCAGAGATAACTTCTTTTCCGTCCAGATTAGAAATGGCATGCGATAACAACATGTCAGTGAAGGTGTGTGTGTGTGTGTGTGTGTGTGTGTGTGTGTGTGTGTGTGTGTGTGTGTTAATTAGCCAGAAGAACTGTCCCCATGGCTATGTTCCCTTCCATACTATCACAGTTTTGCAGCTTCACCAGAGCTTGACAAATGTCCTCTCGCTCCTTCAGTGAGTAAAAGCGATACCACGCACCGCAGCTTCCATTTGTCAACTTTCTCGGGAAATCGATACCTGTGCATTTTTATGCCTTGTCTGGATATTAAAATGGTTTAATTTGAATAAGCAGATGAATGGCTTTTGTAGACAGAAAAAAATAAAAAATAAATGCACTGCAAACTGAGCGAAACTGATTGGCTTATATGGCTTTTGAGATATGCGGTTTCATGATAAAACAATGCAATATATAAAGCTGCTCACTATCATCCCATTAGTTAGCTGTGAAACATTAAAAGCATCTAAAACTGCACTCTCATCATCCATTTCCTAAAGGTTATTTTACACTTTTCTCATATTTTACTCATCTCAACCCACAACCATGGATTTCCACACTCTCTTGTTAATTTTCCCATACCAGTCTCCTCATAGAGAGAGCTAATAAAATTAAGGAGGTCGAGAATGGTTGCTGGGATGGTGTGTGTCACTGACTTAGCAGGCTTTAATTTATTCTTCCTCCTTCTCACTTTTGTGGGCAGTGAGGCAGGTATGGAGAGTGAAAGCTGATCTTTTGGTAGAGCTGGAGATTCATAAGCAATGACTCCCAGTGCTGAGTTACCAGCAGGCTTAAGATGAGTGAGAGATGAAGAAACACGTAGGGAGGCTGGGAGCCCGGGCTCCCAGGGCCAGATCAATCAGCTATGTTTAGAGCTCAGACAGTAACTGAGCAGTCCGGAGAGAAAAAGCAGAGAGAAAGAGACATAGAAAGAGAGAGAGGAATAAGGGAAATGACAAACTAGATGGAAGATCATAAACGACATACAGTCTCAATCACACGTTCTTTGATTTGATATTCTGGTTAGCACTTTTCTTTGGGAGAAAGTCTCACCCAAAGTAAACAACACATTAAAATATGTTACAACGCAAAGCAATGAAAATGCAAAAATGAAAATATAGCACCTCATCAGTCATGACTGATAGGGTTTCACTGAAAAGTTCAACCATTTATGAAATGGAGAACTTCAGTAAGGAGGTGCACAGGCCGTGGTTAATTTCCGCAAAGGGAGATGATCAAATGCACAGTCCTGGAACAATCTGTCCCTGCGAGCGTTTGCTTTCATATAAGCGGCAAAGTAAGGCCAAATGCTTAGACAAGTCAGTTTATTATGAGAAAAAGTACAGTTGCACATCAGTGCAAGCTGTAAGTTTGGCTTAAAACACACTTCAGTGAGCCATCTTTTAAGACAATTGTATGGTCTACTGTTTCAAAATAATGAGTTCAAATCATTAGTCAGGGCAAAAGAGATTTGTAAATGCAATAATTTCTCCAGCTTTTTTAAAAATTTTTAATGCAAATTGATATTAATTGTAATCCGCCAAGCCACTTTGTTTCTGTTCCCCTAAATGTCACCAGTGAAATGGTTGCACAATTTAATTTAACGAACAAAAGTCAACCTTTAACATCTGCTGTACTCCTGTTCATTAAATCATTGTCGATTATGTGGCAAAACTAAACTTTAATCAGCATTTACTAGAGCATAGCTTATTTGATTTAGATTAAAATCTATTTACTGCTTTTGTTTGAACTTGAGAGCATTTGTCTTAAATAATAAATCAGTCCAGTGCTTTTAGTTTTAGTCTGGACAACCTTGAAGTTTTAATATTCTGTCTACATCAATCACTGTGAGAATTGTAAGAAAGACATAGTCAATAGGTATTCAGGAACAGAAGAAGTTCATGCATACTTTAAAAGATAAGCATTCAAAACATGCCAATGTCATTATAATTGGAAAAATAAATAAATAAATAAATAAATAAATAGAGACATTTTGCCATTGTAATACTGTACATTCAGGATTTACACAAGTGATTTAATTTATGTGTAAATTAAACTGACGTTAACTCAGGTTACAATACATAGCAATATCACAAAAGTTTCTATTTATTATATAATTATTTTCATATGTATTTGTGTTCTTATAAAACTTGTCACTATACATTGTTTAAAAGCACCTTTTTTAAGATTTTTTTTAGATTTAATATGATATTAATTTGGTTATTTTAGTGGTGCTTATGTAATATAAAATACAAATAAAAAAAACAAACAGAAACCTAAATCTAAAATCAAAATCTAAAGACACACACATTCACACCCACACCTACTTAAAATTAATATTACCACTTATCACTATTCTGAATATGATTTATGTGTATGTGTATGTTTTTTTATTATTTATTATACACACACATTCATTGTTCTCTAGGGCTTTGGCAATTAGATATAGTCTGTGTATATATATATATATATATATATATATATATATATATTTATATATATGCATAAAGATATGATGTGTGTGTGTGTGAGGGTGTGTGTGTGTGTGTGTGTGTGTGTGTGTGTGTGTGTGGTGTGTGTGTGTGTGTGTGTGTTATTTTTGTGTGATTTTTTTTATAACTCATCCGTTTAAATTATATTAAGCCTTAAAGTTCTGCATAATTAAGACCGTGGCCACTTGAGTGACAGGTGGATTGCCACTGCTGACACTGCCGTCGCCCAAGGTGGGCGTGGCTTCAGCAACCAGCTCCCGCCTTTTTGCCCATTTCGATTATCCAGGAGAGTCGCTTGGTGAAGCACTGCCAAGATGGCAACGGCCTGCTCTGAACACTTTGAGCTATAAAAACGCTCTTCAGGAGTCCACGGGTGACATCACAGACACTACGTCCATGTTTTTATACAGTCTATGGGCTGAACACGATAAATATGGAAGCAGATTAGTCTCAAATATAATTCACGCAAAAAACACGATTCACTCATGCGTAGACAATTTCACATGCATGAAACCTAATTCACGTACACACAAAAAAAAATTCACGCGCGTGAAAAAAAATATATATTCACAAAAAGCAATTCACATGCGCAAAATAAAATTATATTTTCATAAAATACATTTCACAAATGCAAAACACAATTCGTAGATATACAACTGTGCACAAATGTTTAAAATGTACGAGTGTCTGAATGTACAAATCGTCATTACTACGAATCCACTCGGATTTGTGTGTTGTGTGTTTTTTGAGACTTTCCTGCAGAGCTCTCTTTCCCACGTGGGTCTGTCGTTACTCTTTTTAGCCAATCAGATGCGAGCTTACCATTCAACCAATCATATCATAAGCCACTGAGAGTGCATTCAGAGGCTCGCAGGCAATCGGGGAGGAGACGTCAAGAGAGAAGCCCATAGAAGCCCTGGCGTTACATTTTAAAATACTATACAAAATAATTAATCAGAATACTTACTCCTGCTCACTCATCACGCCAGCCAAGACTCCCCGCTCAAGCTCGCCGTCTCTGCAAAATTAACGATGGCAGTTTGCACGCACAGCTACTAGAAGATTTACATCTGTCAGCCAGGTTGCTGACGTCATCAAGCTTAGTTTGAGTCTGCGCGTCAGAAACGGAAGTGCTAAAAATCGCTAAAAATGGGCTTCACTTGTCTCAATTGAGTTCCAATGTGGGTCGCTGTGTGTCCATTTCTTTTACTGTCTATGGGATTACTGATGTAAAGGCTTAATTTCCTTTCTAATTAACCCTATATTGCGCAAAAGGTGCGCAGAATCGTGCTCCTGAATGCACTCTCAGTGGCTTATGATATGATTGGTTGAATGGTAAGCTCGCATCTGATTGGCTAAAGAGTACGACAGACCCACATGGGAAGAGAGCTCTGCCAGGAAAGTCTCAAAACACACCACACACAAAATCCGAGTGGATTCGTAGTAAATGCGATTTGTACATTCAAAAGACACACTCGAACAATTTTAAAACATTCAAACAAAGGTTTTTGTGCACAGTTGTATATCTACGAATTGTGTTTTGGCATTTTGTGAAATGTATTTTTATGAATATCTAATTTATATTTTGCGCATGTGAATTGCTTTTTGTGAATATATTTTTTTTTTCACGCACGTGAATTTTTTTTGTGTGTACGTGAATTAGGTTTCATGCATGTGAAATTGTCTACGCATGTGTGAATCGTGTTTTTTGCGTGAATTATATTTGAGACTAATCTGCTTCCATAGATAAAGCATTGAGGAAATGTAGCCTCGTTCATTTTGGTGATCTCTGTCAAATTCATTTGTGCATTATTCGAGAACAGCTGGCTCTATCAAAAAGCTTTTGATAACTTTTTTTGTTAGGATCATCTCAAGATGGTCTGTATCAGTTTTGGTGAAAACCAGATGAACTGTCTAGAATGAGCTCGAAAAAGTAGCTTTTTTTTTTACACAATGTCAAATATTTAACGAACGTTTTGATTGACAGCAGTGGTTCTAGGGGCAAAGTTGTTCAGAATGATGATATACGAGGCGTAAAACACAATAGCGCCACCTAGTGATTTCTTTCAAATTTCTCACAGAACTATAGGTCCATTAATCAAACAGGGCCAGCAAGGTTTTTTTTTTTTTTTTTCTTCGATCGATCTCAGTTAACCTTGTCTAATAGGTGCTCAAAGTTAATTGGCTAATGGTGCCCAATTTTTTCAAGATACACAAATGCCCTTGTAAATATTGGTGGCACCTTGGACAAAGACACTGCATGCCAAAGCCAATCAGACTAGTGGGTGTGCAGGTACAGCCATTTTCATGTTTTTTTTTTTTTTTTTTTTTTTTTTTTTTTTTTTTTTTTTTATATTATTTATTTATTTATTTTTAATGTTTCTGCTACAGTGATACCAAGTGGTCAAACTCCCCAATTTTTGACCAACAATTAATCTCATTCATCTGTGGTCCAAGTTTGGTGAAAATATCTCATTCCATTCAAGAGTTATAGCTGTTTTAGTAAAAGTGGCCCCAACCCAACTTCAACCTGGTTTTGATAACTTTTGCTAATCAGACTCCAGAGAACTTTTCCTAATTAACGAAGACCTATGCATCTTAGAACTTTATAAGAAAGTAGTCCTGCATAGCTGATTTGATCAGATTTCTGGACCTGCTAAGAACTGTCACTGATGCACTTTAAATCAACTGAAGCTTGTTTATGGAGACTGCGGGGCATCCTGCCAGTAAGGCATTACTATAATCCTGTCTTGAGGTCACAAATGCATGAACTAGCTTTTCTTCATCAGGAACAGAGAGAATGTTTTATAATTTAGCAGTGTTTCTAAGGTAAAAAAAAACAACAACAACAACTACAAAAACAAAAACAAAAAATGCTGCTCTAGAAACAATGGAAATGTGCTTTTCAAACCACAAATAGCTTTTAAGCATGAAACCCAGGTCTGTGCCTGTAGAAGATGGCATAACAGCACATCACAGTACACAGACTGTATACAAGCATCTTAAGTTTATGAGTGTTGGGTTGAATGAATAAACCACTGTTTAATAGAATCTATATATTTTTTCTGTAGTCTAGAGCAAGGTTTGTTAGTTTTTCAATGTAAATATTTCTTTTTATTCATTTTTCATTTCATTTCATTTCCCAGTTACCTGTGCTGTTAGATACCACAATTACACCATCTGCACCCTTACATCTTTCTCTGTTTTCTTATTTGCAATATATTTTATTAACCATCCAAGTGACCATTTTGGAGGGGTCTTTAAAGCATGAAAAATATTTAAATATTTTATCTTATCATTAATATGTGTCTTCAGCTTAAAAAAATAAAAGCTAATTCCATGCTTTCAAATAATATTTTTTTTCTGATACAGGCAGTATACTGTATGTGTGTATAAGGAATAAAATTCCCAATATCCATAGGACTCTTTTTATTCTCTATTAACTTAAGCAATGTCACATTTACTTTATTGACAGAGCAAGAGAACAGACACATTCAAAACACAACATTACAGAATAAAGTATAGTGTTTTAACAGCTTAATCCTTCCATAAGCCTCCTGCAAAAGCTCTGTCTTAACCAAATGCATGAAAGAGTGAGACAGAGGGTGAGGAAAAAGTGAAAGAGGATAATGAATGACACCTCAACTTGACCTCAATACATATCGTATTACCATATTTCTCTTTTCATTTATCCCCTTTCTGAAAATAGATGCTTTGCTTCACTATTCATTCCTATACAGCATACATAATTTTCAAATGCAGTTCAAAACAGCAAGTATAAAGAAAGTGCAAGAAGCATTAAAGGTCTAGCCAAAGATAAATTGGCCCTTTGTCGTGGCCTCAGATCTCTGTCTGGGAACTCGGATACACAAAAGAAAGATATATTTCAGAGATACAATGGCATTAAACATGCTATTTCTTATTGTTCTACACTTAGAAAACATGTGCCATTAAGGTCACAACAGAAAGCTGAGATGAGTATCTGTAAAACATAACCTGCTTAATGAATCCTGCACACTTTAAGGACAAAATACATACAGTGGTCGAATTGTAAAAATAAATAAATAAAAATAAAAAAATTCAGGGGGGATGGTGTGGTTTGGGGTTGGGTTTTGTCCGGTAGCTAATTTTACATGACTACAAAATTTGTCTAAAAAGGTTTTTATTTAATGAAAAATAAGCCTTACAAAACAAAACATAACCTTTAAGCTTCTTCTTTTTATTTTTTGTTTTATTTTTTTTTCTGGGGTCTGAAATGGAGGAATTTGGGTCAATACTGCTAATTAAATAAACCACCTCGGCTGGTTTAGGACTGTCATGGATAAATAAAGAGGTGGCAGCAAATCCCTGTTTTAATAAATGATTTATCGAATCATTCAAATCAAAAGATTCATTCAAAACGGCTGATTCAATTAGAAATGAAACGTGAATGGACCTTGAATCATTGGCTCACATGATTCGTTCAAAAACAGATTAATTCAATGAATGAAACACTGCATTGCTCTACTGTTGTATAAAATTATTAGCATATTTATGTGCTGATATTCAGAAAAGTACATTGCTTGTGCAATGAATATAAATATAAAAACTCATACATGGGTATTTTTTTCTTGCATTGCTTGAATTATAAGGGCATTCTAACTGCATTATAATGGGCTTCATCGCCCAGTGAATGCTTCTGGACTCTCAAGATGTGTTTTTGTTTGTTTTTTGCAAAGTGGTGACACTCATCAGCTCTCCTATCTTCTCTCAGTCCCTCACAGTCACACATACAGCACAATGACATTATGTCAGGGGAATGTATTTAAATTCTAATCAAGGGAAAATCATACCTTCTATTGTTTTCTTTTTAAAGAACTTCAAAAGTTGCGCTTGAACCATTTTGCACGAAAAACTACGGAAACTTGCTTCAGCTTGTGAGCAGCTTGTTACAGTAGGCTACTGAGTTCTGATTGGCCAATCGCTGTTATTTAGTTCGTGAATTATCCTAAGTAGAGAACCCCCCCCACCCCACAATTCGAGCCCTGCATACATACGCAGTCAAACATTCATACACATAGGCAAGTCAGAGCATGTAGATTTCTCTAAGCTTTGTAAACCTGGGTAGAACTGAATGGATTCATCCTTGAAATCCAAGCTTTGACAGGAGCACGACCATGAAATGAATGCAGAAAATGGGCTTTGAATGGAGCGAAGCAGCTCGTGTAAGCTCAGGAGAGAGAAATGCCGGGATTCTCTAGTCAAACAGACAATCCTCACAGCAGGAGGCAATGAGAGGGGAAAAACGCTCCCACGGTACACTCTACTCACCAGCAGTCAGCAAACTATCAGATCACACCCATGTAAGGACAATACTGACACATACAAGTACTTACACAGATGCCTTTTTGATACTTGACAAGATTCTCAGCGAAACATTTCTAACTAACTTGGTATGCCTCAAATAAAGGACAAAATACTTCAGATATCTAAAATAATAATGGATTTTCATGATAATGATATGTCTTATTAAAAGTTCAGAATAGTGTGGCATACATAAGTTTGTAGATATTTTGGCACTTCTGTGTGCTTTATGCTCCTGAGACAATTAATGTACATGGCAAAACTATTTTGTTATTATTAATATTTACTTTAGCTTCACTTAGATTGCTGTTTATTGCATTTAAATACATTCAGTGAGTGCAAGTATAATGTTTTACAGGGTACTTTGGACTCAGTCCCACAACCAAAGGCCAAATCCAAACTTTCATTATTTTCTTGTTCAAAAATAAACTAAGGTAATTATGGTTTGCATATTAATCACTGATTCAATCTAATAGAGTATTTTATTATTTTATTATTATTATTATTATTTTTTATAAGTCAACTTTTAATTAACATCAACATGCCTATTTATTACCAAAGACCATTTTGTGGCAAAAAAAAAAAAAAAAGCTGATGTAAATTTAGATTTCAAAGAAAAAGAATTGCAGAATTGTGAGAGTTGCAAGAACAAAGTCTCAGTTTACATCTTGCATTTCTGAGGTTATGTCTCTCAAAACTGAGGAAAAAAAAGTTTGAATTATGAGATAAAAAGTCACAATAACATTATTTTATTTTATTTTATTTTATTTTATTTATTTTCATTCTGGGCCAGAAACAGGCTTCCATATTTTAAAGCTTTTATAAAGGCTAAGCATGCTTTTATTTAGTATTTTTGTAATTTGTATAAGTTTAAAATAATTCAGATTTACTTAGCTGCCATTATACAAACTATAAGACAACACAGAATTACAGTATGAGACAAAGAGCTTTTCTGTAGCTCAGAAACATGGCACTAGTATCGCTTAAGGGCATAAAGGTCGTGGGTTCGTTTTTTTTTTTTTTTTTTTTTTTTTTTTGAATATGCGATGTTTCTTGCAAATTGTAAAAGAAAATATTAAATATTGTCGAAATTGCACAGTACAACTGTTGTTATTACCATGACTGTGCTGACTTTGTTGTAGCATTAACCTAGTAAAAACACGTGCAACCTCTACATTAACATAAACCATCACACATACTGAATGAGAGCAAATGATGCCATTTAGGGCTGCAACTAACGATTATTTTGATAATCGATTAATCGGTCGATTATTTTTACGATTAATCGATGAATCGGTTTATGTACTTATATTTTAGTTTTGCCCATTTTTTCCCCAAGTAAATTATTAACAAAGGGGCTTTACCATTCAACATAGACCTTTTTAGAGATTTCAACCATTTTGCATAGTCATATCCTCATCAAAAACATACCTGGAGTTGTGTTTTATTATGTGTTAGTTATCCTTTGTCGAACTCTTCTGCAATCAAAACACTGACCCATACATACTCTAGCAAATTTCACAAGGAGATTTCAAATAATGTTTTCACCATGGCAGTCCTTAGGGCTCCTAAAGTAGTTTAACATCCCGAACAAAGCTTATTAAGGAATCTTTCAGAACATATCATCACGAAGAATAAGAATAAAACAGAATTAAAATTGCAGTAAATTGCATTTTATTATTTTTTTCCTGTAAACACACAGCTTATACCTGGGAAACAGCTTCATAGCTTATGCTGTGAAATTGTAAACAATCCTTCCAATAAAGTGCCAATGGCATGAAACCTGAATGGAACTCACATTTTAAAGTAAAATCCATCAGAAGGTTGTCCAGAAAAAAAATTGGACACACACAAAAAACCTGCTGTGTGAAAAAGAGCAGTGAATACTTAGAAAAAAATTGCATTTCAAATACATTTAAACATTAACCTCTCTCAGTCAGTCATAATTAGGCTGCAAGACTGAATAATGAACTGGTAAACGACAAAGCTTTAAATGTTAATTGTTAAAAAGCAATGTTATCAGCTTTTACGACTAAACATTTGCAAACAACATTGTACTGCAGAATCTACACAAATAAAAGTCTTTGCACACTGTGATTGTCATCGGATTTAAATATGTAGTGGTCCTTATAACAGTGCAAAATTCAAAAATGTAATAATGCGATAAACAGCTTATGCCTGAACTGACAGGAATTCGACTACCTGTGGGAAATGAAACAGAACACTATTCACTCATTATTTGAAAAAAACTTTGCATTGCAGTGCAAAAAAAGGTCAACATGTCCAAATGTTCAGGGCTTAACAGTTAGGCTTGCTCTCTCTTTTTGCTCCCACACTTTGGATGACGTCGTCCGATTAGTTTTATCTTCCGCTTTTTTCTTTTTCTTACTCGAGCTTACTCCACTGCCGCCTGCCTCACCCATCACGCTGAATGCTGCAGAGAGACGCTGGTGCGGGAAGCACGTGACATAAAACGAGGCCAGCTATTGGCTATTCGCTGCTTCTCCCTGCTGTACTGGCTGAGTAAAACCTCCGGTGGCTCATTACTGCCACACTTTGGTCACCGCAGATTTAAAATATGCACGAAATGAGCCGCTTACGGCAAATAAAAATTATTTAGCAACGAATCGATTACTAAATTAGTTGACAACTATTTTAATAATCGATTTTAATCGATTAAATCGATTAGTTGTTTCAGCTCTAATGCCATTAGTTTAACAATAAGGGCTGGTTTTATATGGGCAAATGGAATTGTTCTGACCACAGGAACATTTTTTGACTTGGTAAAACTATGTTAAATTCACCAAGAAAGACATTAGAGAGCCATTTGCAAATATCAGCTGGAATAAAGGGAATATTTAAATGTAAACGAGGTGAAAGAAGAAACATTACCCGTATAAGAGCTGCTCATTTATTAGCAGGGCTGTTGCTTTATGAGGTGCTCAGGAAATACGGCACACAGGTGCATGATATTTAAGCAGTCCCTAATCTTCTTATTTATTTATTCAATAAGACCCGGCAGCCTACATGGTTAACACTCATTACAGTTCTGTTACCTTATATCCCCTTCAGCAGCCTCCCTAATCTCCTATTTAGCACGTAGCATGGCGCAGCGTAGCTATGCTAATGAAAGCTGAGTAACTAGAAGGGGCTTAACAATGGTTCAGGTAATATTTCCAAATCTTCTTCTTTGTATTGTTTGAAAACTCAGAGCAAATGGCTTTATGGAGAAATTTCTCCGTAACTGCTGATTATGTGTCAATCAAGCAGTAATTAAACAATAAAATCTTGTAAGCTTGTGGCCTGCAATCCGTCTGGCTATGAAATCAGCATTCATTTGCAATCGAATATGGTCATAGCTGTCTGATATTGTTATATTGTTTACATGCAGTTGAAAAAGCGCACAGGGAGCGATAACATTTAATGACAAGTTGGTATACAGGTTCTACGTGTATCAGCCTGATGGAAGTCGAATGGCATTATGCTAAAAGCCGTGACTCGCTATTAAATTTGCATTTATAAATGATCCATTGCAGAACAGAATTGTTGTTTGGTGCTTCTTTTAGACTCTGCTTCCCTATGAGAATCAAGAGTGCCTTGTCCAAGCCAGAGGCACCAGAATGAAAATGATGAAACACTTGAACCAGCTGAGCAAAAACTCTTCAAAGACAAATGCATGTCTGGCTGTGATCCACATTAGTAGGCATGATGCAAGATGATGTGAAGACATGTTTACTGTCTGAGCACATTAACCTAATTTCTATTCATGTTGGATTTTAACCCGCAAAACAAAACCAAACAATATTTTCTTCAGACAATCTTGTCGCTTTAGCAACAGCACAAGTCCTCCCACTAGAATTTAAATGTCAGATTCAATTATGCAACATTAAAAAGAAATGTATGTTTTTTTAAAGAAGAAAATAAATCAATAAATTGAACATTTAATTAATTTTTGTTATAAATTATTTCATGACAAATTTTCAATATAACAAACAAGTGAAAATTTATATGTCTGCATATAAATTACATTACAGTACTTATATTGCTTTCATTAAAGAAGTAAATTTTGTATTATATTTAATTTGTATTGTCTTTTTTTCTCTCCATTTTTTTTTGTTTCATTAAGCTTTTTTTTTTTAGAAACGGAACTATTGTGCATCTCTGAGCACCATGTAGTAGTGCTTTTGTTCCTGAATGACTTTTTAAAGGAATCGGTTGATTGAATGATTCAGTGACTCATTCATAAAGACTTTTTTCATTGTTGAATGGACAAGCATTTCTGAACAAATCTTTTCATTTTTTCATGATTCACTGACTTGCTCATAACAACAATCTGTTGCTACCAATAATGTAACTTCCCAGACAGATTCACTTTATACAGTAAAGTATTTTTGGAATCTGATTACGTGTATATACGTAATCAGATTCCAAAAATCAAATACTTGTAATTAGATTAAATTATATTTTAAAATATTCGTAATCATAATCAGACTACTTTTACTTTTTATTGATTACATGATTATGTATTGTTCACACTATACCAATAAATTATTTATAATTTATTGATTCTCCCTAATTCCTCTGTTCTATATTAAATGTTCCTTTCTAATATACACACCCGTAATTCTTCCAGTTTTGTGGACATTCAAACAAATAAAAAAAAAAAAAAACATAAAAAATAAAAAAAAAAAAAAATGCAAGTATTCCCAAACTGCATGCTCGCAGTTCTCTGACGTTGTCCACATGACATGAGGTAAAAAAAATAAAATATGTATTTATTTATTTATTTATTTGTAAGTGTTTTATTTTGATTGATGAATATATTTACGATATAATAAATATATACGATTTCATTAATTATTGGCTAATGTCATGTTAAATGCACTTCATGTTGTTAATAACAATGTATGGCATATATTTTCTTACTCTTTGTGTTTTTATATCAATATGGTACATAATTATCCTATTTAAATCAATGTGATAAACAAGTTAGGTCAAAATGAATACTATTTCACAAGCTAAATTACTTATACTTATTTTTAACTACAAAAAAATAAGTATAAAAAAAATCTGAATTGCTTTTGAGATTGAAACATCTTCACTCATTTGGTCAATGTCACAAATTATATAAAAACATATATATACATCAAAAAAACAAAACACGACATTTGATATATATATATATATATATATATATATATATATATATATATATATATATATATATATATATATATATATACCTCAAATGTCGTGTTTTGTTTTTTTGAGGCCACTAATGCCACTGATGTTCTATGAGGCCTCATGGATGAATGATAGAGTGTTCCTGCTGACCAAACATGTCTCGCCATCCGAGGCCAAACGGATCGATGCTGAACTGTTGGGGCTTCCTGTCCTAACAGACTCTTCCTTTTCCCTGACCCTCCGCTCTTATATCAACATATAGAGTGACTTCTGACACGCTTCTTCTACTGTCTCTGGAGCCAGAGGGCTAAAGGCTATCAAATGATCTCCCATGAAAAACAGAAGCTCAATCTTTTTCCTTAGCGAGCTCTTTGGGGTCACCCAGTCTCAAGGCAGGATGATGAATGTCACTTTACCTGTAGGACATCAGAGCAACACTGTCACATTAGACCTAAAAGCTTTCCCCAGGGTTCTGACATGCTCGCTGCACATTCTAACATGTACGCCTGGAAATCGCTAACTGTGTAATGATTGTGAGAGAAGCCAGTTGGGAGCGCTGCATGAAGCACAAGGAAATCTTCTCAGCTGACTAAAAATGTGTTGGTCTATTTGGAACGACAGGTCAAGAAGATGAAGGTGACACTAATTTGTTTTCATGTGGGACTTTCTGTTCTCCCAAAGCACTTTATAGCCATGTGGAAGATGTCTTGCCCCCTGGCTACATCACAAAAAAAAAAAAAAAAAAAAAAAAAAAAACTCATCTGCCAAAACACGCTTCATTGCCAAATCCTTAGCCAGATCAGACGATATCCAGACTTCTGTCAGCTTTCGGCATCATTAGCCGATGCCCCAGTGTACTAACAGCAGGTATCACAGTGGGACTTATACGATGAGAACAAGAAGAAAGAGTAGAAAATATTAGTGGATTGACATAAAATGTTTGCAAAGTCAGTTCCAGCTTTTTTTGTGAAAGGTGTCATGGGGCCCTTTTTAACAGGCATGCTTTAAAATGTGTTCACACAACAGTAACTGTTGTTAAACACCATCATTTGCTAATTGACTTCTTATGTATTCAGAAATGACGTTACAGTAATTGACTTAAAGGTTTGTGTGATTAAATTCATTGCAGCGTTCATTGGCGGTGATTCACTGATGTCAATTAGGAGAAGATAGCATCTTAAACATTCTCAAAAAATGAAAACTTTATTTAATTTGCACCTCTTTGCATAAATAAACATCTTGCATGTTTATACGAGCCCACAAAACTATCTGGCTAAATTTATACCTGTGGTGTGATGGTGAACATGGTCTTTGTTGACACCTGCAAAATATAAAACTGCTTTTTTTTTGTTTGTTTGTTTTTTTTTCCTGGGGAAAAACCGGAAGGCTATGAAAAGATAAATGCACTAATATGACTATCTGCACATAATTAATCTGTATTATTATTATTATTATTATTATTATTATTATTATTATTATTATTGTTGTTGTTGTTGTTGTTAAGAAATATATTTTATATATTTTATAAATATAATTTAATGTATTATTACCATGATTGTGATGATTATTTTCATTATCACCATTGTTTTCATAATAATGCATAAAAATAAAACATTAATAATACATTACAAAAATCTATCATCATCATAATCATAATCATAATACATCATTTTTAAGCATGGTTATCACCATCATTATTATAATAGAAAACATGTTATAATAATATATTAAAATATAAACGTCTGTATGTATGCATGTATGTACGTATGCCCTGCCTGAATATTGATTCACAGCAGGAAGAGAGAATGAGCGTGAGGACGGCGTCCCTGTTGGACCCTCCGAGCCCCTTTTGCCACTCCAGTCTCCTCAGCAGGGCGGCAGATACATAATTGACCTGCATAAGAGCCATTTCCCTCATTTGATTACAGCCACATTAACCAGATCAGACAGGCAGCACTGGCCTAGTTGCCCTTGGAAACTATTGCGGGAATACACAGCCGGTATCCGTATGAGCATCAGGAGTATTACACTGTGCCAAGACTAGTTTTGTATGAGGGAGAGTGAGGGGTGGAGGGGGTGGGGGGTAGGCGGTATAGACCCAGGGTCAATCGCTCTTGATGTGACATTTGCAATAAGGGACTAAATGAAACCTAATTGGCTGAGCTGTTTTGCTAGACGCTCCATTATGATGAGAGGCTCTTGCACAAGTGGAATAGCAGTTATAATCAGGGCTGTAATATCACAAACTGCCTGCAGTAATTGTAGTATGGCATGGTGGGGAACAATAACAAAGGGGCTACTGAAGATGTTTGTGTTCAGTAGTTAATGAGCAAACTGCTTTCATTTACGAGAAAGAGAGAGTCAATGTGTGTAAGTTCATACTCGAATGCACTTTTGACCCGGACTTTGTACACACATTCTCAAACCTGGATACTTATATCTAGCTGAAGATTTGTAATGGCGATAAGACATGCAAAAATATGTATCTTTATCTATAGTCTTTATCTTTCTCCTGCTCCTTTTTTTTTTTTTTTTTTGGTTCTGTAAAATAACCTAATATTAATGCAGTATATTATTTTGATAATGATGGGGATAATAATGCTTAATAATAATGCAGTCTTATCTTATCTTATCTTCATCATCAACATTGTCATTACCTTCTTCATCACCTTCTTTGTCACAAAACATACATTATTATTATTATTATTATTATTATTATTATTTTTAATAATAATAATAATAATAATAATAATAATAATAATAATAATAATAATAATAATAATAATAATAATAATAAATCATAATTACAATTGTAATATTTTATTTGAGCTTTGGTTTCTTAGTTAGTGTGTTTTACATTTTTATATGAATTGTATATTTTATGAATAATTATATGATTTTTATTAACAATTTAAGTGTAGTATAATGATAATAGTCTCTTTTAAAATAACTTAATCACCTTCTGTTTTCATAACATCTTATAAATTAACATAGCATCATAATTTTTAACATACATTTAAATAAACATTTTTTTTATTAGTAATGTATTATTATTCATTATTCATAATACACCATTTCTATTATAATATATTTAAAAACAGTGAATCTTATTTGGGCTTTACTTTCTTATTTCTTTGTCTCTGTGTGTTTGTTAAATACACATGAAAGAAAAAAAAAAAGCCAGGCAACCTATCAAATGCCCTATGACCTATCAAATGGGCTATTTAGTAAAGCTACTGGAACGAATGATCCTCTTCTCTTCAAGAAACACACAAGAATAATTCTGATAGCGCTGTTTAGAAAATGTAAACCTGTCACTTATTTTACTGGTAATCTCCCATTTGAAATACACATTTTAAATATAATGCAGAGGCTTCTACCTTTTTGGCAGACAATATTCATACTGTATATATAGTCATATATTGGGGCCCCAGGCAAAATTAATCAGTGAGGCCCTTCTAAAAGATTTTTTTTTATTTTTTAATAATTTATTTATTTGTTAATGTATCTTTGTTACCTAGTGATATAATTATATGACATATGAAATGTGGACAAAACACATCTAACAGTGGACCTGTAGACCACTTACAGTATGCGCACCCATATACACAGTGTTGGGGTAGTTACTCAAAAAATGTAATTAGTTACTAGTTACATCTGTAAATTGTAATAAGATTACTTTACTAGTTACTGCATTTGAAAAGTAACTTCACTACTTATTACTTTACTTTCCTTTTTTAGGGCCCTATGAAATCTGTTTTATTTTTTCCCAAATTCTGTTTTATTTTTTTCCAAATTCCGTTTTTCCGTTTTAATTTTTCTCAACTCCTTTTTAATGGTTCAATTTAATTGTATTAATCAAAAAGCATGTCTAATTAATTTAAATCATAACACATACATTTTCACAACAATTTATTAAAAGTTTAACAAAAATTACATGTTTAGGGCCCTATGAAATGTTTTATTTTTTTCTTCACCATATGTTTTATTGTTACCAAATTCTGTTTTAGCATGTCTTATTATTTAAATGCATTAAAACAACTTAATTTATTCAATTTTTCATTAAAATAGCCTTATTTTAATGCATGCAAATATGTTAATGACTTGCTGAAGTGCACGAAAAGCAGCTATGTATGTATTAGACCCTGAAATAATTTATCTCTCTCTCTCTCTCTCTCTCTCTCTCTCTCTCTACTGTATAAAAAGTACATTATATATTATTATGTAAATAATAAAATAAAACACAATAAAATAAAACACAATAAAATAAAATAATATAATACACTATAATATAATATAATATAATATAATATAATATAATATAATATAATATAATATAATATAGGGCCCTATTTTAACGATCTAAACGCAAAGTATAAAGCGCACGGCGTGTCCAAATCCACTTTTGCTATTTTAACGACGGAAAAACGGTTGGCGCGCCCGGGCGCATGGTCTAAACGGGTTGTCCCTATTCTCTTAATGAGTAATGGGTGTTTTTGGGTGTAACGTGCAATAAACCAATCAGAGTCTCATCGTCATTCTGATACATGCGATGACTATCCATTATGATATGTAGGCATTTTTATATTTAATTAGCCTACACAAAATTCTTATGCATTGCAATCCTTTAATTTTTAATATTTGGCATGTTTGTGTGCTGCTGTGCATCCCTGTGTTTCATAAGCAGTGTGTATGCGCGTTGTGGACCCGCCTATACTAACACGCTCTTTAAATAACAAAGAAAAAACATTGCACCAGACTTTAGACCAGGTTTGAGTTGGTCTATGGCGCTCCTTGAGTTGGTCTATTTTCAGCTCCTTAAAATAGCAATGTGCAAGCAATGCGCCCGAACACACCTCTTTTTTAGGCCAGCATGCCCATGGGTGCACAAATGGCGTTACATGCATTTGCTAATTAAACGACGTGGCGCTGGATGGGAAAAGGCGAACGGCGCCGGACTGAAACTAGCAAACACACTTGAGCTGCGCCTTGCATCGCATTGCGTCGGGTGCATGATAGGGCCCATAATATTGTATTGTATTATAGTTATTATATCCAAGTTGTCTGTCTGGAACGCAGCATTAGGTTAATGTCAATAAACTATTGTTTACTACAATTAAGAGCCATTCTTTAAGGTGACGTTTCTGCACTTGACAGCTACATACGATTGCTTTAAGTGCATTGTTGGGAAACGCACGGTGAAACAATAACGAACGATTGTAAAATTACTCATAGAAAACGTTCTTAAGCGCTAAGATCAATCGTTATCGGGAGACCCGGCCCAGAACTTTACACACAGGCAAACACGGCTTGTGTAACGCAGGAAAGCATGTTCCTATAGTCTAGTAAAGTAGTGTAGTTACCAATATTATTCGTGTAATGCGTTACTTTACTTCGTTACTCAAAACAGTAATATAGTTACTGTAATCCGTTACTTTTTAACTCGTTACCCCCAACACTGCATATACATACAAAGAAACTTTGAATCCCATTAAGGATTCTCTGGTAATCTTTTTTTTTTTTTTTTTTTTTTTTTTTTTTTTTTTAACCCATCCACATTCATAAAAACTGTAACACTGCACAGGGTGCTAAATACACCCCTGAATGTGGCACAAAATCCAAGACCTAAAAAGCCACCTAGAGACTGAAGAGAATTACAGTAGAGTATATGATGGTGTACGTGTGGGTGTGTTTTAGCACTTCAGAAGTATTGGGATAAACAGATTAAACACATATTTGCTCATATTTCAGCTTCGTGTTTGAGATACCCTCAGATCATCTCTCTCTCTCTCTATCTCTCTCTCTCTCTCTCTCTCTCTCAGCATTTCATGAGTGTCCTGAGCTAAACTGCTCCCCATGAAAAGGTCCCAGCAATTGATTTCTAATGAAAGCTCTTCTTGCGGGTCATCGCCTAGCTGAGGCCTGACCTTTCCAGCAGCAAAGAGGGCTCGCTTATAGGGGAAAGGAAGGGGGCTTCTAGTTAGAGATAACGAGAGGATACATGAATGCAAATGTAAGGATCTTTCATACATTTATGCAATAACATCCTTGATGAAACTGATAACCAAGGTTGTCTCCTTACTGGAGAAAAAAGGGCTTAATGTGCCGAGGAATTTGATGTGTGACATTACAACCTAGAGAGAAGTGGTTTAGGAAAGCTCCAACGAGAAATCATTGCCAGAGCTTGAAAAAAAAAGAAGATAAGTCAATTAACAGTGGAATAAGCATGAAGCTTAAAAAATAGTCATTGAGCCAGATCTAATGTATTAATTAATGCTCACATGCAGCAAAATATTCAGGGTTTTTAAGATGAAAACAGGCCAAGCTTCCCTAAAACAAATGATTAATGGGGGGTGTGGGGGGAGATAGGCTTAATTTCATTTTGAGGCCATTTCTTTGAGGATGATTCAGAACAAAATTATCTGTTTCAAGAGGTCAAGATTTGGCTGGTTGAATGGTTTAGTTAGCACCTGCTGATGAACTACACCATCTGTTGCAAAAAGAATGTTTCTCTTCAACACCCATTGAATGGTTGCTGTATATTGAAATTAGATATTTATTTATTTATTTATTTATTTATTTATTTATTTACCGTTTTTAATTAATTTCCAAAATGTACCTTACATACATGACAAAAATAAATAAATAAATAAATAAATAAACACCTTGAATATGGAACTGAGTAGCAATAAGAAACTACAAACAGCGCTGTCATTGGATTCTGCACCGGATGAGCAGCTCCAGGTACAGTATTATAGATTTTCTTATATGTTAATGCAGCATTTTGACATTGCATTAACAATCAGTAAATGGAGCACATGAAAGACATGTTATTGAAAACATGTGGTACTGGACCTAAGACCACCTACTTAAAGATTTTGAGCTTGTATTTAAAATGAATTTTCTGTGGGATTACATTAAGCAAAGCCAAAAAAGCCATCTGCTTTTCTGATCCTGCAAAAGGCAGAGGATACAATAGTAATGGAGAGAAAGATGAAAGGACAGTGACTGGTTTTTACAATAAGAAGGGAAGATAAAGCTGGCTGAGTTCACCAGATTGGATGAGATTGCAGGAAAGGATTAGTTCCTGTTCTGCCAAGGATTACCAATATAAAGTTACTGAAAACAGGAAAACAAACATATCTACATGCACTCTGGCTTTTTAGCTTATTTTTGAACATTGTAAATGGGTGCCCTCTCATGAGTTAGGTTTTAATATTTCAATATTATTTAGTATTCCAGATTTTATCATAGCATCACTTAATAATTCATTTACCATATATATATATATAATTATTCGTGCCTTTCCAAATAAGGTATTCGGCTTCGGGCACACCCCTAATTATTAGATTATTATTAATTTTAATTTTACATGCAACATAGATAAAATAGAAAGTTACAGCTACACGCAAAATTTCACGTGTATTTGCAAACTCTATGCAGGCATTATGGTTAATGCATGCTCAAGTAGTCGATTGTTTCCGACAGCGCCGACTAGTGTTTGAAGTAGTCGATCTCTCAACTACTCGACTAGTCTATGCAAGCCCTAGTCTACAAATTAGAATACGGTGACATGCCAATCAGCTAATCAACTCAAAACACCTGCAAAGGTTTCCTGAGCCATCAGAAATGGTCTCTCAGTTTGGTTCACTAGGCTACACAATCATGGGGAAGACTGCTGATCTGACAGTTGTCCAGAAGACGATCATTGACACCCTTCACAAGGAGGGTAAGACACAAACATGCATTGCCAAAGAAGCTGGCTGTTCACAGAGTTCTGTATCCAAGCATGTTAACAGAAAGTTGAGTGGAAGGAAAAAGTGTGGAAGATAAAGATGCACATCCAACCGAGAGAACCGCAGCCTTATGAGGATTGTCAAGCAAAATCGATTCAAGAATTTGGCTGTTGTCAAGGCATCAAGAGCCACCACACACAGACGTGTCAAGGAATTTGACTACAGTTGTCGTATTCCTCTCGTTAAGCCACTCCTGAACCACAGACAACGTCAGAGGTGTCTTACCTGGGCTAAGGAGAAGAAGAACTGGACTGTTGCCCAGTGGTCCAAAGTCCTCTTTTCAGATGAGAGCAAGTTTTGTATTTCATTTGGAAACCAAGGTCCTAGAGTCTGGAGGAAGGGTGGAGAAGCTCATGGCCCAAGTTGCTTGAAGTCCAATGTTAAAAACCCACAAAATTATATAAAATACAGAATTAAACAACTTTTTTTGAACCATTTACTTTATTTTTTTGATAACCAAAGTAAGACATTTTGGAGCACTTCATTCTTCTGCTGAACAGCTTTTTGAAGATGCTGATTTCATTTTCCAGCAGGATTTGGCACCTGCCCACACTGCCAAAAGCACCAAAAGTTGGTTAAATGACCATGTTGTTGGTGTGCTTGACTGGCCAGCATACTCACCAGACCTGAACCCCATAGAGAATCTACTGGGTATTGTCAAGAGGAAAATGAGAAACAAGAGACCAAAAAATGCAGATGAGCTGAAGGCCACTGTCAAAGAAACCTGGGCTTCCATACCACCTCAGCAGTGTCACAAACTGATCACCTCCATGCCACGCCGAATTGAGGCAGTAATAAATCAAAAGGAGCCCCTATCAAGTATTGAGTACATGTACAGTAAATTAACATACTTTCCAGAAGGCCAACAAACCACTAAAAATGTTTTTTTTTTTTTTTTGGTCTTATGAAGTATTCTAATTTGTTGAGATTAGAATTGGTGGGTTTTTGTAAAATGTGAGCCAAAATCATCACAATTAAAAGAACCAAAGACTTAAACTACTTCAGTCTGTGTGCACTGAATTTATTTAATACAGTTTCACAATTTGAGTTGAATTACTGAAATAAATGAACTTTTGTGTATATATATATGTATATATATATATATATATATATATATATATATATATATATATATATATATATATATATATATATATATATATATACAGCATGCAGTTATCTTCCAAATTAATTAATATGCATTAATATATTCTGAAAGCCAAGCAATTTAATTTTGATTGGAATAATTAGTAGGTGTGATATGATTTCAGGTTCAGTAAACTCATTATATTGCATTTACAGGTTGCAAACATTATGCATATTTAAGCTCAATAAATAAGGATTTCTCTCAAAATTGCTGACAATAATTCCTATGTGAATATATAAATCCAACTGATGCAGAAAAGTCCATTATCAATATTAATGCAATCAGGTTTATTTATTTATCACGTTTGTCAGCAATAGCTAATATATGGTCTGCAGTTTCAGTTCTTCTTGGAAAAAATAAATAAATAAATAAATAAAAAATAGTGATCTTTAACTGCACATCATAGGAACTACCAGTCAGTAACTAGCTTTAAGCTATATTTGTTTGATTCACTAAAAAGAGCGGGTTCATAAGTTGTTTCGGAGTCAGACTACACTGGTTGCGTTGTATGTTTGTGTTTGTATCAACTTATAGTGTTACTGTGCCTTATGATTCAAACTCTTTTGGACCTCTTGTAAATGGTGCTTTATCGGTGCATATTTCTCTCCTGATTCAGACAAGATGAACCACTCAAGGTAGCAATATTATAGATAAAGGACTCATCTACTCTTCTACATCTTGTATGGCCTGAGGTTGAGTACATTTTCAGCAATTTTAGTAAAGTATTTTAAGTATTAAAGGAATTTAAAGTATTCCTTTAAATTACAATTTTTAATCCAAGTATCATATTTTTTTTTTTTTTTTTTAAATATGTTGAAAACGTTCTGTAATTGGAGGCACCATTGTACAAATCCACACTGGATCTGAATTTGGTAGATTATTTAAAAGTGAAACTAGGACAAGATCATTGTTTTGGATACAAACTGAATAAAAGATGAACATGAAATACATTAGTAGTAGTTACCTATATTTTATTATCAAATCTGTAATCAATGCATCGCAGTTTTCATTGTAAGATTGATACAGTATCATCATGCATTATATAACTGTTAATAAGCACACTACCACAAATGATCCTTCACTGAGTAGGTGTGATTTGTGAGACTAAAAGTGCAGACAGGTTTTATCTAAATAGCTCCTGGACATCATGTTGTTCTAGCTGTGACAGAGAAGAGCACACGGAGTGTAACAAACAGTAAAAATCACACACAATCTGCTCAGCTACAGAGGGAGGCGGTTCTGTGCCAGCTGTTTTTTGTTGCCAGACCCTAAAAAAATAATCTCCCTCAGAGTTATGGAGTGGGATTAATTAATTATTCAGACCAACTTGTGTGTACATGATTAAAATCTTCAGATCATATTTTACATCTGCTAAGTCTTCCTTCTTCAGAAAAAGCAATGTAGGGAGGGTCAAGTAGGCGTAGTATGTTGCCTTGGTTCGAGCATGTCATGTGTATTTTCATGCGAGTTTCTGTTCATTTCCCCTTGTTAAAAAAAAAATAAAAATAAAAAATTGCATGTACTGCTCATAATCTTTGTATATAAATAGAAATGTTATTTTGAGGTTCTAACATTTTATTTATTCTTACAGATATAATCACAATGACAGTTCTCAGATCATTATAAGAGAGTTTAAACCAATAAACATGCAGCATTATAAGCAAATTAAACTTTCTTTTCTTGAAACTTTTATGTGTTATGTTTGTGATTGCATGAAAGACTGATTTGAAATTTCATCAAGTATTTCCTCTGAAAGGCGAGAGAGAGATAAAGAGTGCAAAAAATTATAAATTGCATCAAAATACGAGGTTGGTTTAATTATTTAGCACCACATTATTAGATGCCAAGAGTCCTCCCACAGCATGCAGTCGTCTACCAAATTAATTAATATGCATTAATATATTCTGAAAACCAAGCAATTTAATTTTGCTTGCAATAATTAGTAGGTGTGATATGATTTCAGGTTCAGTAAACTCATTATATTGCATTTACAGGTTGCAAACATTATGCATATTTAAGCTCAATAAATAAGGATTTCTCTCAAAATTGCTGACAATAATTCCTATGTGAATATATAAAGCCAACTGATGCAGAAAAGTCCATTATCAATATTAATGGAATCAGGTTTATTTATTTATTTATCACGTATGTCAGCAATAGCTAATATATGGTCGATTCACTAAAAAGAGCGGGGTTCATAAGTTGTTTCGGAGTCAGACTACACTGGTTGCGTTGTATGTTTGTGTTTGTATCAACTTATAGTGTTACTGTGCCTTATTAGATTCAAACTCTTTTGGACCTCTTGTAAATTGGTTGCTTTATCGGGTGCATATTTCTCTCCTGATTCAGACAAGATGAACCACTCAAGGTAGCAATATTATAGATAAAGGACTCATCTACTCTTCTACATCTTGTATGGCCTGAGGTTGGAGTACATTTTCAGCAATTTTAGTAAAGTATTTTAAGTATTAAAGGAATTTAAAGTATTCCTTTAAATTACACTTTTTAATCCAAGTATCATTTTTTTTTTTTTTTTTTTTTAAATATGTTGAAAACGTTCTGTAATTGGAGGGGCACCATTGTACACAATCCACACTGGATCTGAATTTGGTAGATTATTTAAAAAGTGAAACTAGGACAAGATCATTGTTTTGGATACAAACTGAATAAAAGATGAACATGAAATACATTAGTAGTAGTTACCTATATTTTATTATCAAATCTGTAATCAATGCATCGCAGTTTTCATTGTAAGATTGATACAGTATCATCATGCATTATATAACTGTTAATAAGCACACTACCACAAATGATCCTTCACTGAGTAGGTGTGATTTGTGAGACTAAAATGTGCAGACAGGTTTTATCTAAATAGCTCCTGGACATCATGTTGTTCTAGCTGTGACAGAGAAAGAGCACACGGAGTGTAACAAACAGTAAAAATCACACACAATCTGCTCAGCTACAGAGGGAGGCGGTTCTGTGCCAGCTGTTTTTTGTTGCCAGACCCTAAAAAAATAATCTCCCTCAGAGTTATGGAGTGGGATTAATTAATTATTCAGACCGACTTGTGTGTACATGATTAAAATCTTCAGATCAGATTTTACAGCTGCTAAGTCTTCCTTCTTCAGAAAAAGCAATGTAGGGAGGGTCAAGTAGGCGTAGTATGTTGCCTTGGTTCGAGCATGTCATGTGTATTTTCATGCGAGTTTCTGTTCATTTCCCCTTGTTAAAAAAAAAATAAAATAAAAAAATTGCATGTACTGCTCATAATCTTTGTATATAAATAGAAATGTTATTTTGAGGTTCTAACATTTTATTATTCTTACAGATTATAATCACAATGACAGTTCTCAGATCATTATAAGAGAGTTTAAACCAATAAACATGCAGCATTATAGCAAATTAAACTTTCTTTTCTTGAAACTTTTATGTGTTATGTTTTGTGATTGCATGAAAGACTGATTTGAAATTTCATCAAGTATTTCCTCTGAAAGGCGAGAGAGAGATAAAGAGTGCAAAAAATTATAAATTGCATCAAAATACGAGGTTTGTTTAATTATTTAGCACCACATTATTAGATGCCAAGAGTCCTCCCACAGCATGCAGTCGTCTACCAAATTAATTAATATGCATTAATATATTCTGAAAACCCAAGCAATTTAATTTTGCTTGCAATAATTAGTAGGTGTGATATGATGTTCAGGTTCAGTAAACTCATTATATTGCATTTACAGGTTTGCAAACATTATGCATATTTTAAGCTCAATAAATAAGGATTTCTCTCAAAATTGCTGACAATAATTCCTATGTGAAATATATAAAGCCAACTGATGCAGAAAAGTCCATTATCAATATTAATGGAATCAGGTTTATTTATTTATTTATCACGTATGTCAGCAATAGCTAATATATGGTCTGCAGGTTTAGTTCTTCTTGGAAAGAAATAGTGATCTTTAACTGCATATCATATGAACTACCAGTCAGCAACTAGTTGTAAGCTATATGTGTTTGATTCACTAAAAAGATCAGGTTCAGAGTCAGACTACACTGGTTGCGTTGTATGTTTGTGTTTGTATCAACATATAGTTTTACTGTGCCTTATGATTCATTGCATGCATGAACGGTCTAATGATTCATACTGCAAACCGATTTAGACAGTTTAACTAACTATTAGACAGTTAGTTCCTGGTTAGTTACTGCTGATTCAGTGACTCACTATTAGCTGGTACTGTAATTACAACCTTTTGTAGTGTGGGAAACATTTTAAACATATATTCATTAACTGTCATTCAGAAATCTAGGTCAGTTTTTTTTTTTTTTTTTTTAGAGCAATATAAATTGTTGTTAAAGTAGATTGCAAGTGCATGGTTCTTAAAAGTATGAAACTGATATTTTCTCTGTCTAGGGATATTTTTCTCCAGCTTTTATATACCACCTTGTCAGTTACAACCAACCTAATCATATAAGAACAATGCACATAATATATAGTTTCAAGCAAAATAGATCAAACAGGCAATACTTAATCTCTTCTCCGCAGGAAGCTTTTTAACGCATCCTCAGTTCCACTCTCCCCCACAATCGATATTCATGTTCAGTCTTCTCCCTTTTTCAATAAGTACTGCTTTTCCAAATACAGACATCAATAATGGGAAGAAGACTGGCTTGTTGATGCCTTGTGAGGTTAATTCCATCGACCTCGCAGTTGGTGACAAGGTGGTCTACGCTATCCTATCAACCCAGCCACAGTAAGAGATCTGCTCACACCAATTGTGAAAGCCTTTCATTGTGGATTTGTGGCACAGATGTGTACTGGGGAGCAGGTCATAGATATCAGATTATGAGGACAAGTGTGGATAAGCGTCTCTTACATCGGATTACAAAACTTAAAGAGTTGATGGGGACAACAACAATAAATGTTTTTCATTTATCAGATGACTTTGAGCTGTAAACCACTTTGAACTGGTTTTCAATTTTTATTATTATTATTATTATTATTATTATTTTTTTTGAACTGTTGCAATGCCCAAATGATTGTCCAAGTCGATACTTAGTGAAACGTTCAGTCATTCAGTCCATTGCTGCTTCCTTTTTGCCTTAATTTTTTAGAAATTTTTTGCCACATTAAAATGTGTTTTCTAGTATTCTACTTTTCAGGCCAGAGTTGCACACCTGTCAAACTTGGATTTAACCTGCAGCCGATTCACAGTCTTGCATCGCTCTTACTTGTTTGCTATTGCTTAATTGTTTTGGAGATACATCATCAGTACCAGCAAGAGTGCCATTTTCTTTACATCAAAGCTTTTTCAGACCACTTGCTCCACATGTGTCCTCAATGATCAATGCTCCCTATCTTCCCCAAAGGTTACACAACCAGTCTTTTAATTGTGAGAAGAAAAGAGTTTTGCAGTCAGAAGTTAAGCTCTTCTCTCTTGGTGGTGTGGCATTGATGAGCTCCTGGCTCTGTAAGAAACAGTAAATCAATGCTGGCCGGGGTAAATGGGGAAGAACACGAGCACTCAGGAGGAGATCACATGATTAAACCAACAGAAAGTGGTGTAAATGAGTGTTTACTCGCACACTGCCTCGGGAAAATGTGTTTTTACCAACTTTTACCTCGAGCCCTCTTTCTCTTTCAAGATAAATAGAAATATACCTCTTCACCTTGAGATAGGTGAAAATTAAGAAAATGGCAGTGGAGGAGTATTGTTTATTTTAGATTTATTTTTACACCTATGTCCTCGGCATGATTTCTTACCATAATACATATGGTTCACATTTTAACAATCTAAAGAACTTTTCCATTATAAATAACTTAGTGCAGTAGAAAGGCTCCATGGATGTTACAGGTTCTTCATGGAACCATCAATGCCAGTAAAGAACCTTTATTTTATTTATTTAAGAAAATATATATCCTATGCTAATTGTCTTAAATCTTATCTTATAGCCTATGCTAATTGATGAATATTTGTGTATTTATATTTTTGCATTTATGTCCCACATTAATTGCAGTACTTTCCCATTCACTTCTAAGTAACTCAAGAACATTTGACTTGAGCTGTTGGTTACAAATCACTGTTGAGATCGGCAGATTCAATAAGGGAAGAAAAGAAAATGCCGTTATGTAGCAGCTGTCCAACAAATCAATGTAGTTGGATTAAGGAACGCCATTGTTTTGTTTTCCTCACCATGTTCATTCAGCAATTGCCTCAGTGATTGATGTAATCCAATGAAAATGTCTTAGATATTGTTTAGAAAGTAATAAATCTACTGTATTTCAAATTTGTATTGAGCCGAGGGAAGGGAGGGGGTCTTTAGACATCTAGAGCTCTTAGACACGTCCCAGCCCTCACCCTTCTTTATGTCTCCCAGCAAAGCAATCTGTTTTCTAACTTTAAGCATCTGGATTCATATGTCTTGTAACCATTTACAATGCAGGCTTAGTGCCTATTGACTGCCAAGCTGCCCAGGGGTGGCAAAAAGGAGTTAAGCAGGAAATCTGTGGCTTAAGAAGCAACACATTTGATTACTGTAAAACAGATTTATGATAAAAGCTGCTTCTGAAAAAGTAATGAAATGAGAAAAGGGTGACATGTGTCTCGTGTGGCAGAGGTCATGGTTGGACACAATGAGTGAATGAATGAATGAGTATAGTTTTTCCAGCAGATTATCACCAGTATGGTCTGTTAACAGCATAACTACATGTGAGGATTCATATTGTGGTTGCTGTGATTCTGCTGCATAGCTGAGCTGCTGTGCATAACAAAGCTCAATGATACAGGGAATTCAAAAGATAGGAATAAAAATAAATAAATCAAATTGAAATTTGTCTAAAACGCTTTCAGTAATACAGGATGTTTCCATAGCTTTTTCACTGGAGGACATTTTTTGTAGTGACAATAATAACAAGACTACTTCAAATATGTTGTGGTTTAATTAGTTATCAATTTACCTCACCTTGATATTTAATCATATAAATACAATTTAATATATTGTCTATTCCTTTGTTACCATTTGAAGAGCGGTTTACAGTGATGAAAGCAGGGTTCACAGTGATGGTCTCCCACTTCTAATTCCTTTTCTTCCTGTGGAATCTAATCTGGTGCAGAACTCCAGCCAACATTCTCATCTGATCTTGGCAAATATCCGAAGAAGGGAGCTTACAATCACGCTTTCAAGCTGTTTCCCTTCTTACTTCCTGCTGTTTCATTCACTTAGTCACTCCTTTAACAGAAGAATGGACTTGAATAAAGAAAAAACAACATCTAAAAAGTAGAATTCCATTTTAGTTAAAAGTTGAGTTCTCAGTACTTCAGTGGTAGCATGCATGTCTTCTGTATGTCTCACTGTTGCATTGTATAGATTAATATTTTCAGAATGTTGTTGGAATCCAAAAAGCAGTAGTACAGAGCAGCACACTCACAAGAACATTTCAAAAGGAAAGGAATCTAAGGGCATGTTTTTTTTTTTTTTATAATAAAAAAAAGTAAGTAAAAAAAGGGAATGGGAATGGGTCTTAGAAAATGAGCTGATCTCATATGTGGTTGTATGTTCTCGGTGTATCATTACTCCTGCAATTCACTGAAGTTTCATTGTTAATTGTTAGTTGTTGTCATTTTTATCAATATATAAATATTAAAATCCACCAACATATTTGTTTAGAACAGTTCTGGCTTGTAATCGTTGCTTGATCTGTGCTTATTTCTCTCCTGAATCAGACAACTTTTCAACAGAAAAGTCAATATTACGGATAGAGGAATCATATTTTAACCGAAAGCAATTGTTTGAAGTTAAACAAATGTATTTATGGATTTGGACATTAATTTATGGACTGTTGTTTTGTGGATTATTGTGATGTTTTTATCAGCTGTTTGGCACTGTGATGCATTGTGATGGCACCCATTCACTGCAGAGGACTCATTGATGAGCAAGTAATGTAATGCTAAATCTCTCAAAAACTGATAAACAAACAAACTCATGTACATCTTGAATGGTCTAAAGGAAAATGCATTTTTAGCAAGTTTCCATTTTTGGGTGAACTATTTCTTAGTAAAATGGAAACTTACCAAATAATAAGACATTCTAAGACATTTTCAGTTATTCATCTTTTTCCTCAGAATGCTATTCTGCTAATAAAGTTTGTATTTACAGTTTTTTATTTAAATGAGTAAAATGCTTTGGTTTTACCAAAAAGTATGTCTGAATGTATGATACAGAGCAGTATTTAGTGGTATATAATGACATCACAACAGTCTCTTCTTTCAATTGGCAGATTGTCGAAGGGTCGATATACTTGAGCGCTGTGCTCAAACCAGAACAAAATGCGCAAAATCTGAAAATCAAAACACAACCCCAGTTAATGACCCCTTAACTACTATATCTATGATGCTGAGCACAGTAGTTTTGTTTGAAATTAACAATGTTGATTCTAATAATTACATTAAATTAGTAATCTCAGTCCAACATCATGGAGGTGTCGACCTTCTGCTGCCATAAATAATTAAAATGACATTCTGAGGAGCGGTTGGGTAGCTCCCCATCGGCCTGGTTTTAATGATAACTAGGAGGTCTTAGCCCCCTTGAACACCTCCTGTCGTAATTCAAACACTAACTAAAGGTAAAAACTGCGACCTGCAGACAGAAAAACTTGTAGAAGCTTTCTCCTACTGTTACACTATCAGCTCTGAATGCCATTTAGGATCCCTTTAGTGTCATTAAGTCAGCAGTTAAACTGCTGCTTTTACTGTATAGCCTTCCGTGAATTCTGTGTTGTAACTGTGGTTTTGTGGGAGCATTTCAACGTCTTGATTAATAAATGAGAATGATCAGTTTAAAAAATACATTTACTTGTGCTATGGACTGGTGGGGCACTTCTGTGGACCTTTTCATAAATACACACAAAGAAGTAATTTTTCACACTTTGTTTATAACTTGACAAAATTACAGCAGGAAATGACACACAATGAAATATTCAATATTCATTTAACTGAATACTCTTCACATATCTCATATTTAATCTCAAGCATGCTTTTTACTGTCACAGTTGAGGAACAGTAGTAATTCATGTGCAAAAGTATATACACATTTAGGTAATAGCATCCCTTGGATGAACCCCATTATGACAGAAATCATTTTGAAAGGTTTTAAAGTCTGATGGTGGTGTAACTGAGCCAGTGTCTCCTCTGCACTGGCCCTCAGTAGAATGTAAATAGCAAGCAAATTAACATGACAAATTCCCAAGGCAGATGGAAAAGCCAGCATTCAATCATCAGATGCAAGTTTGATGAATACTCCTCAGACAATACCTCACCATCAATGCATCACACATTCCTGAGCCGCCAATCTCCTCATGTGGTCTTTCTAGTGCTGGCCATTATCCATAACACAACAAGACAATGAATATAGCATTAAACAAATTTGTCAGTGATTCTGGAATTGGACCAAGTCTCGGTCTAACCTCTCATATAAAACTCTCAGATTATTTTGTTAATTAGAAAGTTTAATTCATCAATCTTGTGGTCTGGCAGTTAGAGGCTGTTAGTGGCAGACTTTTCAAGGATGTGTACTATGGGCTTTATGGGATAACAGACCTAAAATAAAGAAAAGAAAAGAAAGAAAAGGGGGGAAATACTATTCTGTCAATGCAAATTATTATCTAAATAATAACTGCAAGACCAAATATTCAGACGTAATTACAGAAATACTTCAGTAGAACAAAAAATACATATTTACATTTGCTGCGGTATTCCCTTGTTTATCCATAGCCATATTTCAATATACACTTATTGTCTGAAAATTCTTCAGCTTTAATTGTTAAATGTAGCACTAAGTGCACAATGAAGGAGTATTATCCAAAAATAGTCTTTTAACTATAAATCCACAAGGAATACACACAGGAGAACCGCAGGAGCAAACATAGCACACACAATGGCAACACAAAATATCTGGCAACAACTGAACAGAACAGGAAGTAAAAATAAGGGGACTAATGAATGAGTGACAGCTGCAAATCATAAGTAACCATAGAAACAAATCAGGACTAATAGAAAACTAGGACAACAGAACTAAACAGGGCAGGTGAACAGGAAGAAAGTGAAACACAACAACTTCCATAACTGTTACAATACTGTTAAGCCCGAGACACACTGCATGATTTTCGGCTGTCCCAGACAAAAGATTGGCATTGTGAAACAATCTTGGTGATTTCTGTGACTGTGGCTCCTAATCGGTGGTCCTATGTCGTACAGTGAGAGAGGTTAAAGACAGTCCTGTCACAGTCTTGCGACAAAAGATAGCCTACGATAATTTTCTGGCAGTGTCAGAAATTCAGTATGATCATCGCACAGTGTGTTGGCAGTTATGACCCACATTTACTGACCAACCATTAAAAATGCGACATGAAATCAACGCAACATGGCGCTAAAACATAAACCTCAGCTTACCTCAAGCTCTAATTTCTTCCTCTTTTGCCGCTTCCACTTTTTTTCAGCACACATAAAAACTACAACTGTCAAAGTGTGATTCATTGTGCTCTTTTTGTTTACCACAAGCGCATGCTAATGATGTTTTATTCTTCTATAGAAACATATGTCGTAGCCTATGAGTCAATAAGTGTCATCATCGTACAGTCTACATGCATGTCGTACCCAAGTTTATTAGATCCATGTCGCACAGTGTGACCAGCAATGATCTTATAGGATTGCTAAAATCATGCAGTGTGTAGAAGGCTTTAGACATGGTTGCCAACTCTAAGGCATTCAGAGTGAGACTCACGTAAATGACGCTTTTCTCACTCTCTCACACCACACATCCATTTTCTCATACAGTAAAAAGCACCCTAAAGTTGAAAATGTCATAGGATATTGGCGAAACAGATTTGTTAAACGCTCCAGTGCATATTCGTGTTTGGGCTCTGGAGAGCGTCAAAAGTTTTACAACGTGTTTTTGTAGCGTTGAGCAATGTAGACAATCACAGACAGATCTGTTGATTTCTGAACATCTCTGATTGGCCATTCCAATCAAATATACGCTGGATTTTGTTCTGCATGCTCGCGAATCAGAGGTTCAGTAAGAGGTTCATTGATTATGAAGGAACTTTGTGAGATCGCAATGAACTGAAGTGACACGTTTAGTGATTATAAAGGAAGTGCTATTTGCACACTTTCTAGGCTAAATATAATCCGTTCACAATTTTCGAGGGCCATATACTGTACAAGCAGCAAAGTTTCGGCAGTGACATATAAATCCCTCATCCCTCACATAAATGCGGGATTCATTTTCGAATGGGAGAAACATATAATTTGTAAATATAGACGTTCATTAAGCAATGTAAATGCAGACCAATAGATTAATATAAAAATATTAGAATTTTCATGTAAAATATTCCTTAATTGCGGTTGCAATTATTTACAGAAGTAATGACTAGTAAATCTTGCAATTCTCTCACTGTACATTGCAACAGTTATTTTACATAATTTTATGACAGAAATGCAGTACCATCATGACATTAACTACTAGGCATGTCCAGATGTCAGACAAAACGTTGTTGGCAGGCATATATATATATATATATATATATATATATATATATATATATATATATATATATATATATAAGCCCCAAATAACCTCCACCCAACCTGCTGTGGGAATTCTCACTCCAAGTTGAACTCAAAAGTTGGCAGCCCTGCTGTTATAATACTACAATAAAATTTCTTGACAGACAGACATCGCTTCTTGATGTACAACAAGACTGAAGAAGACCAGTATACGTCACCGAGTGAGATCTTTCATTTTCACTGGAAGGTCCAGTTATGAAATTGTTTAAACATTTACAATTATGAAAAATGAAACAGCACAAATGACTTCTTCACAATAAGATCTCTAACATTATCTATAACATTTAGATTGGGTGAATTTTCATTTCATGCCAATGACATTCATTTCATTAAGTAGTTGCAGATATCAATGTTTTTATGAATTTTCATGAAAAGACAACTTTACTTCAATCATAAATATTGGCAATACATTACCTGTACCTGATGCCACAGAGATTCATATCTGCAGCATCAATAATGGGAGAAATGTGAATGCATACTGTATAAAGCTACTGAAATTTCCAAAAGTTTGAGGCCATTTGAAGCAAGAAAGGTATGAAGAAATAAAACATGAACAATATGGATGAACAATATCAATTATTTTTTTTTTTTTTAAATACCAGGTAAGGCCAATATTGATACCAGTACTGTAACTACATTGAATGTTTTGTGATTTATGGTGTTTTTATGGTATTTTGAGACTGATCTACCCATCCTTAAAGGGATAGTTCACCCAGAAATTCAAATTCTGTCATTATTTACTCTTTATTTTGAAGAATGTTTGTAACTAAACAGTTGACTGTAGCTGCTGACTTCCATAGTATGGGAAATAAATAAATAAAAATACTATGGGACTCAATGGCTACCGTCAACTGTTTGGTTACTAATATTCTTTAAAATATCATCTTTAATGTTCAGAAGGAAGAAAGGAACTCATAGAGGTTTGGAACAAGTGGAGAGTGAATAAATGATGACAGAATTTTCATTTTTGGGTGAACTATCCCTTTAAATGCAGCACAGAGAATTGACAAGACAACATTTAACAGAATAAAGAAGCAATTCTGAGAAAAAATAAATAAATAAAATAAAAACCCTACAATCTAAACTAAAACTGAATACATGTATAAGACTGAAACTGAATAAAAGCCTTAAAGGGAATTTTTATGATATTATCATCATGTCTGCACCATTTTCAAGGGTCCCAGTACAGTTTGTGAGTCAAAAGGTTGCCATGGTTTTGGATGAATTCCCATATTGATTCCTGTAAAAGATGCGGCATTGTTCTTTAACCTTCACTGACAGAGTCTGTAAAAATACTCAACAACTGAAGATGGAATGTAAACCCCAATGGAAAAAACCCATAAATAAATAAATTTAAAAAAATCCTAAAAAACCTTTGGGGAGAATGATTTCTCAATAGGCAGTCTTTAGACTTAGACTTATAACATGCACATCTGTACAACCATGTTTTGATTCAGCTGAGATTTGAATACACACCTAAAATACCATTTTAACTTTAGATCTTGTTTTATAACACTGCAGATGAGATGTACTGCTGGAGGACATCAATATGTCAATGTCCTCGTCAATTAAAAACATGAATATTAATGACGGTCTATAATGAAAATGGTGGTGGCCCTGGGATATCTTCACAGAGAGATACACAGACGGAAATATAGTTAGCATAATGTATGCCTTTTAGTCATGTTGAGAAGCCTGTATGGACATTTGTCATATCAAAACACCTGTGTAGTTAGGCTAAATAAAACCAAAGGCAATTGTGTCTTTGAAGGGACAGCTATTTTTCCATTTTCTAAATTTTTGCGACAAAGGAACCACATTTATATACAAGCAGCATAATTCAGTTTTCATATTTTAGTCTCAACTGAGTTTCTAGTCAAAGTCTCACACGATTAAACCAAACCTCCAAAGTGTTTGTAAAATATGAATGTTTCTTAAAATATCAAGATTTAAACTGGCTTTCTGCTGGATAGAGTAGCCTTATGAATAGTTTAAATATCGATGCCTGTATTAAGAACTGAGTAAATACCAAATGTCATAGACACACTTTGTTATAATGAAATGTATATGGGTGAGAAAATAATGAAACACTCAAGATATCTAATTAGAACATACTGAGCTAGCCAGCTAATTAAAGCACAGTGAATAACAATATATGGTTGGGATTCAGCAGCTGTCATTACTTACAGTATTTTCATCTGTAAGAATTGTTTTTGTAGCGATCTATGAGTTTGAGACTTAAAATATTAAAATGCTTAAAATCTTGGTGCATGTTATTTTAAATAAAACAAAATATTTGTCTTCATGAATTTAAAGGTGCTGTATGTAGGATTGACACCGAATGGTTGAACTAGATATTGCAGTTCGAATTGGAGAGGGTTTTTTTCACCCGGCCCCTCCTCCTCAGACTTAACACACGCAGGTTGCCAGAGTGACAACACAAACAGGAACGAGCGCACTTGATGATGAATGAAATGAAATACGCTGTGTTTTCCATCAACTGGCAACCTGGGGTGCTGAGATACAATTGGGTAAATTGGCAGTGGGCGGGTTTCAAAAACCAAAACAAACATCGACATTCCGGCCCGTAACGCACATTTTCAAAGGAGAATTACTGTATTGTTTTTCAGATAAACAAGTATGCTAACTTAGCATGTTTCTTAAATATCTGCAAAAATATTATGGATTTTTTATGCTTTAGTAGAGTCAAAAACTTACATACAGCACCTTTAAGTCAAAAGTCAAATAATAAATAGTTATTTTGCTGACAAAACTTTAAATTATGATGTTCCTTTTTATATTGTGGGCTATTGACTTTAAGACTTACATCTGCATTATACTTTTTAGATTATAGACTTACATTTAAGGTACTGGTGGTGAAATTTTGCTGGCAAAAAAAAACAAACAAAACAAAACAAAAACAACAACCAAAAAACAAAAAACATATTATGGAATTATATTTTTAGACATATTTAGAAATATTACAGACATATTATGTCTGTTGGTCAATGAGGCGAATTCTTCTCTGCACTTCTCTTCTCTACATTCCTTTCTAATTTAATTGTCTAGTAAACTTTGCTTTATATATTACTAATACATTTGGCCCTTTGAATTGCTTTTGTTCCGTTTGTGTAAATCAGTTTAGGTAAAGCATCTGCTAAATGCATAAATGTAAATATAAATAACAACTTAACCTTATGTGAAATATGCATGGGGAAATTGCTGAACACCGGAAAATATGACTGCACCTTTACACCGTGTCGTGCCCGGTGTAGAAAGACTAAATATTGCTAGTTTTTCTTTTTTGCACTGCCAACGGAAATGGTTCCAAACAAGTCCAAACAAGAAGCTTTGCATGTCTCAACAAACAGTAGTGGTGTTTTGTTTCTGGACAAATTCAGTGACTGAATGAATCACTTTAGTGAATGATTCAATGATTTTATTCCTAAAACTTATATATAGGGTTGGGTATAGTTTGAATTTGATCAATTCCGATTTCAATTCTGCTTATCGATTCCGATTCTTATTGATTTCCAGTTTTATTCCAGTGTGGTTTAAAAACAAATTCAAACATTTAAATATGAAACATATTTATTCTGTGTTTCTTCTTGCAAAACATTTAGTTGCAACTGAATACCATGAACAAAAATCAGCAGGCTACATAAAAACTGAATTTGATTAAGAGCTGTTCATGTGCAAAATAGAGCTGCACAATTTATTATTATTTTTTTAAACAAAAAAATCACACATGATTTATGAATGAATGATTCAATGACTCACTTAAAATTTACTTGTGTCATTATTGGATGAATCAGTGTTTTTGAATGAATCTCTTGAATGAATGATTCAAAGACAAATCCATTTTTAACAGCTCTTTTCGCCACCTACTGGCGTGACAAAGTAATTGATAAATCTTAATATGAAACGTCAAATTACTTTCAAAAGGTACGCAGATTTTAATGTTCAAATCAAAAAAAGGGATGAACAGAAAGTTGATCACTGTTGTGATCGCACATGTCAAAGGTTTGTTATTTAGGAAAGATCACATTGGTGTTTGAATCATGTTCACGATCTTTAACGCAATATTTGCTGCAGTATGTGATATACACAGTAGCTATTTTATCAGATTGCGGTGGCATTACATCTGATGGAGCTGTTTGAAAATCATTTGAAAATCAAGTAGGAGATTGCACCCAAACACTGGTGAATATATTTGAACATTTTTAATAAATAAATCCAACATAATTATTTAAGCTTTTTTGGGCCATGACAAGTGTATTTTGCAGGGGTGTTTAACTATTGCAGTCATTGCAGAGGCCTGACAGTGAGTGGTTATCAAACACCAGACTCACGTATAAACCAAAAGAGGGAGCTGCAGAGGAGTTGTGGGTGGTTTATGCATGGGAGGTTGCTACTCTATGCTGCTCTTTTTCTCCTACTTGTTTCACATTTAGCAGGGTAGAATGCTTGTGTAAAAGGTTGAAAACATTACTAAAAAAAGTGCAGCTTTTAAGTAAAATTACTATTAGCTGTCAATCACATCAGTTGTTGACTAAAGCAACGTGTTTAGCTCCATCTTGCTATATTCACTATAACAAAAAAGATGCAACACACTGCTGTTGCACCACTGTAAAGTGTCTTGTCTTTACTGCCATCATTAAAAAAAAAAAAAAAAAAAAAAAAAAAAATATATATATATATATATATATATATATATATATATATATATATATATATATATATATATTCCTTCACTTAGGACAATTCAACGTGTCATTCAATGAAAAAGATAATTCAGATTTTTCTCAATGATAACCAGACAGTGGAAGCCGAGTTAATAAGATTCTCATACTTGGCTTGCAGCCAGAACCCCTTAACTGATAAGGACTGAAATCTCATAGTGAAAAGAAAAATGAAGGGATGAATAAGGAAAATGCTAAGAGAGAAACCAATTTTATTGCTTGTGCCAGCAGGTTGAATAATGATTATCAGCATACTATCTTTTATGTTTTAGTCTCAGAGGAAGAAGCAAGATTCAAAACTCCTCAAAGATTCCTGCTACTGCTTTGGTGTTTCATAAGTCAAATTTGATCACATTAATAATGAAATTGGCTTCCAAACATTTGAGGCACAAAGAAATATTGAAATGACAAATAACTCAGAGACACACAGTCATGTTTTCATGCACACGCATATGCAAACGTCATTCTGAACACTCTCTTTCGGTGAAACCTGTGCACTCTCACTGTCCATTTAAATATTTTTTCCCCCTCTTGTCCAACTGTAATAATGATTCTTGTATCTGAACAATAAAGCAGGAAGAGTGAGAGAAAACAAAGAGAGCCTTCTTTTTGTGCTTCATGACGGCAGGAAGACTAATGTGGCAATCTTCCCTGGCTAATTGTATTATGATTCTGCACTGTAGCGAACTTCCTGCTCTGTTCATTTTCAATCAGGCACATTAGGGTCTCCCGCTGGGTCCTGCCTGTCTGTGCACTGTGAGGGAGATCATTCATTTAAATGACTGATATGTTTCTGTGCTCATAGAGAGGGAGAAAAACTTCCTGTGCCCCCACCCTCTGCTCTGCTGATACACTTTTACAGCAGGTAGCTCTGAGTCTGTCATCACAAGGCTTTGAGACAAGCATTGATCAAATGCTATTTTATAGTATCATCAATACATTCATAATAACAATAATAAAATCAGCCTCATGATGTCAGTTTATGCAGTGGCCCAAAAAGCTTTTGAACTTATAGTTAAAAGAGTATGATTTTCTTGAATGAAGTGGCATACAGACATTTTAAATGTGTCTTCAATTTATATTATAAAACAATTGTCTGTGCATTCGTTGGGACAAGTTACTGTGTTTATGAATGAGTCAATTAACTGATTCACTGAACAAAACAAGTTACTTAATGTGTGAATTATTCACTCAAGGTTTTTGTTCACAAACATTGATTTTATTTTATTTATTATTTTTTTATTATTATTATTTTTTTTAGAAATGAAACAACTGACTTTATGGCTGAATCACTGATTCATTCACTCAAGCAATTTGTTAAAAAAAAAACAAATTCATAAAGTAATGAAACATGACTTTAATATTGAATCATTGAATCAATCACTCAAGCGATCTATTGAAAAAACACTGATTCATTCAGGAATGAAGGAAGTGACATTCTGATTGGATCACTGAAACCAATCATACTCAAGCGATTTGGTAAAAAAAAAAAAAAAGTTTCTTTCAAACTGAAAGCATAAATCTAGGCTACCCGCTACAGTTTTCAAAGCACAATGCAAAACTCTGAGATTTCATACACTGAGGCTCCACAGTTTGCAGCGCTAAACCCAGAAGTTCAAATTAAAATAATAATATTAATAATAATAATAATAGCATTTTATTTTTAAGTTCACTATAAAATAATTGTATTTGTATTTAATACTCAATTTTTATTTTAAAATAAAATAGTATAATATAAAAAATAAATAAATAAATAAAGTGCAATAATATTGTCACTATTATACATTTATTTTTTATAGTTATATTTGATGGGTCACACCATGTGCCGTGTAAGGACCAAACCAAATCTCCAGGTTCTCATTTGAGAAGGCAGCCAACGGTAGATTCTGTTGTGGCTCTGTTTGGAAATATTTTCAAAGCAAAAACATAGGCAAAGAAATTCACAATATTGACTATATTCACACTTGCAATTATGAAGTTAAATATCAACATGGTTGTGAATAACTGTGACACAACCGTTCCTATACTGGAATACACAATGGCAGGCCACTTACTCACTTCAAAAATAGCAGTTCATTGTGTGTCAGTTTGACTTTTTTTCTTTTATTTGAAGTTGAATTTGAATTAAATTGAGTGCAATCATTCTGCCGTCATCTGCCAGAGTCACTATTGATAGAATCTAGCAGTGTGAAAACAATATTCTAAAACAATACGTAAAAAAAAAAAAAAAAAAAATCTGTACATTTATAAAAACAGATATGTAAAAGACCACTTAAAATACAGGCCATGAAATAATTTATACTATAACTTTAGCATCTTTTTCTCTCTTTCTGTAAATAACCTTGCTATACACATAACTCTTCTATGATTTATCAGATATGGATAGTTCACTGGCATTTGTTGTGTGAGTGATCCTCCTCTCACTCGTAAAATATCACCACAGGCAAATACTGGACCACCATTTACACCCCTATCCTCCGCTTTTAGCCATCCCTGACCCCTCTCTCTTTAAACACACACACACACACACACACACACACAGTGATCTCTCTACTTCTAGGCATGCCCGATTTGACACACACTGGGTTAATATTCAAAGTGCCAAAGGTTGGCTTAGCTGAGAGGGTGGGGGAAGTTTTTGCATTATAATCATTATTATCTCATAGATGTGTAGGCATCCATTAGGCACAGAAATATGCAACGATATGCTGATGCCTCCATTTGCATGGATCATAAACCCCTGGAAGATACATTCTGCATAGTAATCTATGATAATGGTTTACCACAGCAACCTCTCTTTGTCGTGCAAAAATTGAACTTTGCTAAGTGTAAATTTGTTTCTGCCCTGATTCGCAAAGTGAGGCTTTCATTAATTTTCACCCCTGGTGCAAAAAGACACTAAAGGCTTTATATAAATGCATATTGCCAACAACAATAATGGGCATGTCATCTATGCCTGGGTTCATTACTTACGGCATTGCCCTGAGTACATGACAGTCCGTATTTTGGCAAGAGTAAAGTCAAAGGATAAATGAACGTCACTCTGATAGTGTGTGGTTTACACAAGTGGATTTAAGGTTTCACAATCATCTGTGCTGTAGAAGCACATGCAAATCCCCATATTCTGTAAATGTTTGTCAAAATTATTTTGTATGTGAATGATGAGATGATATTTTAAAAACCTAGTTTAAAACTCATGATAAGTTCATAGGTTTTGCATGGAGAACCTAGAGTTTCAACTGCAAAAAAAAAAAAAAAAAAAAAAAAAAAAAAAACCTGATTGTTGGAATACTGTTCTTCATAGAAAAGTTAATTTCATAGAAAAGTACATTTTAATAACTGTCATCAGGTGGTGTAACTATCAAGTATAAACCAAAACATTTTCAGTTTTTAGTTTGTAGTCACCTATCAACTGTCAGCTATACAGTGTAAAAAAAAATACCATTTTCTTATTACTACTTCAGTCTTCTACTTCAAAATTCCACCTTTAATTCAATGTTACTTTTGTGTGTGTGTGTGTGTGTGTGTGTGTGTGTGTGTGTGTGTGTGTGTGTGTGTGTGTGTGTGTGTGTGTGTGTGTGAAATTTACTACCAATTTCTGAGTGAAAATAGTTTCTTCTCTAATTAATCTAACTTAATCTAACTTTTTCTTCAAAGAAGTTTAGCCTTTTAGAGATCTATAGATTTTTACAGTGCTCAGTACAGTTACATTACGTTCATAAAAAAACACTGAAAAAATGCTAAAATCATGAACATGATTAACATTTAAAATTGTAATTGAGTCTACAATTTAACACATTCATCATAATTTAAATGTTTAATTTTAATTTAAAACCTTTTTTTAAAAAAAAAAAAAAAATAGCATTACAGTAAGTCAGTGCAATACGAATCTGTTTTCACAAAAATACTTAATATGTTGGCACCGAAAGGCATTAATTCATGATTTCATACAGCAAAATGTAATGAAATGCAGTGTAACCTTCAGTTTTTTCTCTGCAGTGATGTAGCTACAGTTTTATAGCCGAAAGATTTAAAATTTTGTTTCTTTCTGTCCCTCATCTTCCATTTTTGTTTAACCCAGAGTACTAATGGTCTTGTGCATGTTCCATCCGACATTTTTTAAAACCTTTATAAATCACCACACTGGTGCCACTCTAGTAGTTTCACCGTTAAACCAAAAGTATCATCCAGTTAAATTTGCAAATCAAATAGCAAATAGTGCAGTCTTTTAAAATGCAGTGCTTTAGTATTGATGAAGAGTTCTAAAAAGTACAGCATCTTACAAAAGAACATGCAGTTTATATCACTTCATCATTTATACCTTTTATTTGATTTCACCTTTATTGCAACTTGTGTAAACGTTTTAAATACCAGCACAAACTCCCCTAGACAGTTTTGTTCCTTTGTTATGTTTCTTTTTTTACCGAAGACACACAGACACACACACACACACACACACACACACACACACACACACACACACACGTTGTGGTGTAGAACAATGTAATATAATAATACCATAAAACAGTACATTAATCCCAGGCACCTAACCTGTTTAATCAAATTCCTCTCAGAACAAATGCACATGTATGTTTTCCTTTCCTAATTGCCAGTCTAACAGGATGACACTTATCACTGAATAGAGAGTTGATGGAAGAGGGTGGATGAAAGGGAAAAGCATGTGGCCCACAGTTGGCATCAATATGTAAGTTGAATTGGTGTAGCTTTTATACATTTCTCCACATTGTGGGGGCGAGGTGTAGAGCGGGCCATTAGCGAAAAACACATCCATTCTAATGTGCCTGCGAAGAAAGCGGATGTTACTGAGGGCAGCAGACGCATGGCTATATGCAAGCAGAAAGGTACAATGGGTGAGTAAACGGCCTGTGTGCTAGATGTCAAACAAGACTGTAACATTTCCCTTTGAGCCAAGAATTATAAAAGATCCTGCATTTAAATGGTAATGTTGTGCGAGGGCACGCTCAAAAAGCAGCATTTTGGTTTAATGGTCTCATATTACGGTGGAAATATTGTCACGCTGAGCCGAATGCATAAAACACATTGTGTTCCTCTGGAAGAGAGTGGAGGACTCTGGGTCAGTGACATCCTGCTTTCTCATCACTGAAGGATGTGAAGCAGAAGAATGTCTCAGGAGCACTCTTGAAAAGTTTTTTTTTTTTTGGTATCATTGTATCATCTCGCATTCCTCGCCTGAACAAGTCTTTTAGTGTTATTGATTTCTACCCCTCATTCCATAGTTCCTCCACTTACAATTACCCATCTGTGAGCAAGGGTGGACCATGTCATTCTCGCCTCTGGCAATGTTCTAAGAGAAGTGACATGATGAATGGAAAAACACAGCATGAACTCGCTATGGTGGGTGTTTGAGTCAATAGTTTTAAATTTAGCAGATCAAATTTAGTCAGTTATTGTCCTTTTGACAGCTCTATTTATGGAATGAAGGCAAATTCTCTTTTATGGAGCCAATATAAAGGGTTTCATACGTAATACTATACATAAACTTGTCATAAGCTTGTCCAATGCCTGTTTGAAAAATATTTAATGCCAGTTTTTTTTTTTTTTTTTTTTTTGTTAATATTAAAAATCACAAGAGAAAATATGCACTCTAAAAAAGCATGGCCCATTAAAGGTTCTTTGACCATTCTTTTTAGAACCATATCGTTCTGAAGAACTGCTTTATGATAAAATGGTTAGTTGTGTTAGGCTTTTCTTTTATTTTTCTTTTATTCTGTAAAAATCCTTTCATGGCTGCTCCATTATTAATTTTCTGGAGCTCAACCATCCAGCTGCTCGGACTCTTTTAACAGGTATGTGATATGCTTTTTGTAATGTCTATATATTTTAACTTTAAAACTGTCACATTTAGCTAATAACTGTTGTTAGATCACTGTCATTCTGCTATAATTTTCCAAGTCAATGAAAAATAAATGCACCTATAGAAGAGTAAAAATAAAATAAATACTGTTTACCGGTACTGTTTAGAACAATTTTTCTAAAGAGAGTGGCTTTACAGTACTTGGTGTAAGATTATAACTCTGAAAAATAAGAATGAAGAGTTCATGCAAAAGCTACATGCCATCTGAAATTTTGATCTAACATGAGTATTTTTATCACGCTCCTATATTTATGCTCATTGATTTCACTTTAATGGCATAGAAAAGGTTCATTGCCATTTAAGTAAAATTACTGAACCTAAACATAGGGGTCTGATAAAAATGCTAATTTTAGAAGAAAATTTCAGATGACACTAAGAGGCTTTTGCATCTGAACTCTTCAAATATAGATCTAATTTTAACACTTTACCATTGTAACACTATAGAAAATAAGACTTGTATGAGGGTGAACTAATAAACTCATCCACAGACATTGTCCTTATAATGTCTTATATAAACAAGCATTTGCATGTGTCAGGAATATGGACCGGTTTTGTTGTGCTTTCTCCCATGCGCTCCCTGTGACCCAGTTCTTTCCCTCTCACTGATTTGTCATTTGATTCACCTGTGTCTTGTAATTACCCCTCGTTAAGCCCTGTATTTTAGTGTTGTCTGCTCCATGTTTCCTTGTCCGGTATTGTTCGTCTCCTGATGGTGCTACGTGTGAAACTCTTGCTTTGTCTATTAAAGACTGTTTCCTGCAACTCCTTCATCTCTGCGTTCCTCATTAGTACATTAGTATCGTAACAGTATGCTCCATGTGCAACTAATTAAGCCAGGCTTCCAACATTATTTACTTTCTTCTTAATGTTTACTTTCTCGTTATTTTGCCTGCTTGCTATGATTGTCTTCTCTTCTCTATCTCTCTGGGGTCATATTCCACCCCTCTAATGCAAATTGGCTTAAATATTTGTTAAAAACTGTAATTGGCCTTTTTTATTTAGAGTTTTTCTTAACTTTTGCCTTTGGTCAGTAATTGACACTAGTGGGATCACTGCGATCATAAATACTGTACTATCACTTCAGTCTTTCATTAAGGCAGCGTTGGAATGAAAAAAAAAAAAATCTGTTCATGAAACTTTAAAACAATGAAGGCAACATTTTGCACAACTTTCAGGAGATTAATGCATTATTTAAAAAAAAATATCTGACTGAACTTAAAGTTAAAGACAGTTCTATGCATTATTTCTTATCTCTCCACTCATCTAACGGTTTCTTTTAAGACATTTTCATAAAAACTATAAGCTAAAAACACACATGAATGCCACACACTGACCTCAGCAATTGCTGCCTGAAAGATGACAAGGGTAACAATCAACAGATTACTTTGAGGAGAGGAACAAACTCACTCTGACATCGCAAGACAACGAGTTACTAAACGTGACAGCAAAATCAACAGCAGTGTAATAAAAATGGCAAATGGTCAAACAATGCCACCATAATTAGTCAAGCGCCAGTCTATGGCGTTAAGCCCAGCACTCTGAGGAAACAGCATCCGTGCAGCTAGAAGGAACACAGGCATGACAGTCTGAGTTTAAACTATGAACTTATCAAACAAGTTGAAACAATTTACAGATTCTTGCCATGAAAGGACAGTAGAGAGACAAGAAATCATGGCAAGATAGACGAAGATTGGGACTGAACAACGTGATCTCATTAATAATCAGAGGTATTTGTATGTAAAGTGTGGTTCTAGCACATGCACATTTTTGTTTTCATAGACATAAGCAAATATTGTTCATATTAAAAACTTTAGAGATCTATAAATGTTTACAGATCCTTATTGGTTCATTAAATATAGAAATCAAGACATTAGATGATTTTTTGATATTTATGAGATTAAATATATTCAATGACATCTTGTTTATTTAAAATATTGAAATGTTTTGACATTACAAGTTTCAGTTAGTGTGATTCTGGTTCTTTGTTCAAGTAAAGTCACTGTATCACTTTTGGCAATAAAAATGCACCTGGGTTCAATCTCTAGTACACTCCGTCAATGGATTACATGACAAAAATGTAATTATACATTAGATTATATTTTTATAACAAAAAAAAAGAGAAATCATAACAATTTTACATTTCTAAAGCTGCCTATATGTAAATGTCTGTATTGTATGTTTCAATGTATATCCAACATGCAAAATGTATGTTCAAACTTCTACAGTATTCAATATCAACTACAAAAAGAGGATAATTGCATTTGTGAGTGTGTCTGTATGTTTTAAGCTGGAAAAAGGCGATCGATTCATTTTTGCTTTCTTAACTCAACAGTAATTGTTCACATTCAATAAATCCTGAATGAAGAGCGATAGCCTATGTCTGTGCTTTCACTTCCAGTGGAGCCACACTCTTGATAACTACTGAGGAGGAGACCACCCCATCACTTAGACATGAGCTCATTTGATTTTAAGACAGGACCCATTTAGCTTGACCATCTATCTTTGCGTCACCCTCATTACATCATCGCATGCAGAAGTTTTAAGCCTGAAAGCCAAGAGATTGCCTTTAGTCACCAGGCTGTAGATCATAACGCAAGCACCTCCGGGAGGCTACCGATCCAATGGAGAGTTTGCATCAGACTTCTTTGGTATACCGTTCATGAATAGCACATATTGTAGTCATAATGGAACAGAGCAATGGTAAGTGCTTTAAAAGTGCTGAGGAAGACTAGTGCGGCCTTACTGGATCAATGCGCGGCCTGCCACACTACATGCATACAGCCTGTTAAAAATTCAGGGTGCTGCACAGCACTAATTTAAAGTCTCATACAGTACGTGTCAGTAGTCGGTAAAAAAAAAAAAAAAAAACATCTTTTGGCTTAGCAGAGCTGATTGTAGCCTAAGCAAGGTTATTTGAATCTTTATTACTTTTCCCCCACCCACTTGTGTATCTTGAGTCCTCTGTCAAAGTCTGTTAGGTTGCCTCTCTGTATCGGCGGTAGAACATTGAATAATTCATGTTATCTGTGTTATTTGTGCTTTTGCTTATTTATGAAGGTGCTATGGAGTGTTTCTGGATTGGTTTCAAGCACTGGAGGCAAATGAAGACATCTTGATGTTGTGTCGTAGCCATTTGTGGCAAGTCAGGCTGCTTGATTGTAAAAGTGTAATAATACTGGATTCTCTACGAGTCGTCATTTCTGCCCACTTACAAAGGGCCGTGTCCAATCGGTGCTGCACGGTGCAGGGAAGCGATTGTGCTCGCCGTCCCTCGGCATCTCCGTCTTTCTCCTCGTATCTTCTCCTGTCACAAACCCTGGACCCCTGTAGGCAAAATCCACCAACACCAACCACAGTAATCTCATTTCAGCAGGGTCCCTCCAACAAAGAGGAGTCTATGGGGAAAGGAAAAACATGAGCGATTGTCTTCGCAGTTGGTGAATTGAGTTCATAAGGACAGGCAATTGGAAAGCGTTGGTAGAGATTTGAGCTGTTAGAGATCGTTGTAAGTACATGAGCCTCGGGCTGTGTGAGGGTTTGAGGTGTCTCTTGTTTTCTTCGAGTTCCTGGCTTTGCTTTAATCATTACTTTGTTCTTTTGCATACTCATAGATGTTTCTTCCACTGAGGCTTGTGGTTTGCAAGGCGAACGCAGATGCTCGTTCGCTTCAAAACTTCTGCTTCTGGCAAGTCGCACTGTCAGTGTGTGTGCATTATAGATAGATTCTAAAGAACTAAAGGAGGGTGACCCAGGGGGAACATTGGCTTTAAAACTGTGCTTTAGTCATCAATAACAGACTGTAATTTTGCAACGAGGCTACAAGAAGTGAAGGAGAAAGAGAAAGTGAAATTTGTGTGGGAGCAAAGAGGAAAAAAGATGAAAAAAGCAATGGAAAGAGAAGGAGAGAGTGGGCTGGCACATGAATAAATGAGAAATTTGGGATTCCCAGGGATATGTGAGCTATAAACCTCAAAAGATTGGAAGAGAGAGAAACAAGGGGAAAAAAGAAAAGAAAAAGGCTACACAATGGCCTGCCTCAATGAGGGGGTGGAGGTGGGATACTAGGCAAGTCGGAGTCAAACAGCTGAAGTAAGAGTTAGCCTACAGCAACCAAATCCTGTAGAATGCCACACAAACAGGCAAGCAGCCCACAGCCGACCTAAATCTTTGATTTCACCTGAGGCTATAAATGTTCAACCAATCACAGTAGGGGATACAACAGCTGCAATGTATTTCCACCAATAGCAACCCATTGTTAAGATATGCCAAGCTCCCCAAAAAACTTGGTTTAATTTAATTTAATTTGGTGTAATTCTGAAAGATCTCACTTAGTGCTTTTTGCTTTGTTATTTTACATGTCAACTGTGTAATTTTATGTGTTAGTGTGTTCTTTCTGCTAGATTATACATTTAGGAGTTACACCTGTCTGCTTCTTTCAAACTTCAGCCATTCAAATGGTTCAATACAAAAGCAGTCTGGAAGAAAAATATAAAGATCAATTTATTCTCAAGGTGCAGTCACTATTATGAAGCACAGCTCACGCAGAAGTCACTTTCATACAAAACTACTTTCTGCTGATCAATGTGGAGAATTCATATGAACGACTTGAAATCATTGCAAAATCTGCATTAGGATTTGTTTTTGTTTTCTTTTTCCTAAACACAAAATTCCTGATTGCATGGATTCCTATTGAAATATGAACATTTGCCAAAAAATAAATAATTAAATAAATATGGCCACACTTTTACAGTACCAATGTATGTGTAATGTATGTGTTACACAACAGTGTCACGTTTGGTTTTGAGTTCTGTATCACGTTTAGATTTGCATGTCTTTTATTTTGAATGGTCACAGTTATGTTCCTGGTTTTGTCATGTGATCTGTCATGTGCCGCTATTGCTCTGTGTTAGGTTATCATTAGGTGTGTTCAACTTGAAGCGGCAATGCACAAACCGATTGATGTGTGACATTAAAGTACATTAAAGTGAGTCATTTATTCAGCTGATTATTTCAGTGATAATGCAATGTTCCTATTTTGAACTCTTAAAAAAAGAAGAAAAAGAGAGAGAGAGAGATAGAGTGAGAGAGAGAGAGAGAGAGAGAGAGAGAGAGAGAGAGAGAGAGACATACAACCATTGCCTCAAACACATGGCCTATTATTGTCCAACAAATTCAAATCAGTATGAAACTTTGATCCCGGCAGTAGGTGCGCTTAAGTGTATACCCGATTCATAACCACAGAGTGAGCTGGAGCTATTTCAAGAGGCTTAATTGTCACTTCAGAGTCCTCACTGACAGATACAATAAGCTGGCAGGCTGCAGTGACTCACATTTGAGACTCTCGCCATAGGGAACGAGTGATAAAATGAGAGACGTGCTGAATAAAGGAATCACAGGGACGGTATGTGTGAAAGAGAGCGAGTCAATGAGTAAGGCCTCAGACGATGTGTATTATGTTTTTGCCAGCGATAGACACAGTATGGTATTTTTTTTTTTTTTATTTTTTTTTTTTTTTTTCAGTAGAAAACAGGACAATAGACGTTTCAATGACCACAGCATGCATAGTCAGATGGATTTTGTTTGGATATGGAAACCCACCTATGGAAACAAAAATTCTAAAGTTGGAAAAAAAAAGAAAAAAAGTTTAGAATTATTAACTTAATAAATTATTAATCCTAGAAATTAATAATTTTATTCAGGAAGGATGCATTACATTGAAATGAGATGGTATAGAGTTTTACACTTATAAAAATAATAATAATAATAATAATATAGTAATATATAAGTAAATGCTGTTCTTTTGAACTTTCTATTTATCAAGGAACATGAAAAAGATTATTATTGCCATGAAAATAAATAAATAAATAAGCAGCGCAACTGTGTTCATCATTAATAATACTATAAAATGTTTCTTTAGCACCGAATCAGAATATTAGAATGATTTCTGAAGGATTGTGTGACACTAAAGACTAGAGTAATGACTGCTAAAAATTCAGCTTTGTCCTCAAATGAATAAATTACATTTTAAAATAAATCTAAAAAAAAAACAATTTAAATCATAATAATATTTCACAATCTTGCGGTTTCACTGTGTTTTTGATCAAATAAATGCCTTTGTGAGAGTATAAGTGAGTTCTTTCAAAAACATAAAAAAATCTTACTGACCATAACTTTTGATAAATTGAAAGTTTAAGAATGATTGGAACTGTAAAAAGTTGGTCTAGCAGATATTTGGTTAAAATAGTAATATATCACATAATGTGTTACAGGATGATTAAGCAATTATGTGTTCCTCATATTTAGGAAAAAAAAAAGGTTTAGATTAAAACAGGTCATTTAAGGCTAGTGGTTCTCAGCTAGTGGGTTGCAGTTCTTATTACTAAACAATGTCAGTTTTTTTTAAGAAGTTTTGTTTACTTTTCCACAATAAACATTTTTGATGCTGTGTTGGATTAAAGCACTGCTTCAATGCATATCCTGGTTTGACATTAATTTAAATTAACTTAACTTCTGTTAATTCAACATAAAAATTTAAAGTTTGATGAACTTTGACTTCATAGACTAATCAATAATTTTCTATAGAGTGAGTCATTAATTCAGAGCAATGCTGGCCTGAGCAAACTCAAATTATTTTGTGCACTTTCATATATTTAAAAAGCACTGCTGAGAATGATATGATTTTTACTGTGAATAGCTGAGGAGAAAGAAGCTCAAAATATCAATAATACATGACAAGATTCAATCTGTCCACATTATGCAGTGTGTTTTCTTTGGTGAATGAGAAGCAGCACACTTGCCCTCCGCTTTAGAAAACAGATCTTTTCAAAAGATGATGCCATGCCGGAGTGTTTCCTTTCCTTATAGGTCTGATGCAAAGGGGGACTGGTGGGGGGCCACAAGAGGCTGCTAAAATGTTTGTTCTGGGATCTTTGAGTAAAATAGATAGCATTGATTTCTTAAAACTGAATTGGCAGACATCACAACATCAAAAAGCATTGATGAGATTGCTAGATTTTGAGAGAGAAGCCATGTGTTAATTCATTTCTTGGCTTCTGAATACAGTGGTTGGTGAATGCGTCTGGGGGAACATAGTTATCGCTATTGACTTTTTAAAAAAGAGCTATGTTCAAGTTTGAATGATGCACATGACTGACAACGTCTTGAACACAAAGATGAATCTGGAGTCTTTTTATTTCAGTTCTCAGACTCACCATCAGCAAATCTTATTTTTATGTATTAAATAAATAAAAACCCCAAGAGCTCTGAGTCTGTCATGAAAAGTTTGGGGATGGTACAATTTTTATTTATTTTATTTTGTATTTTTTTTTTTTTTTTTTTTTTTTTTTTGAAGGAGCCCCTTTGTGCTCGCCAAGTTAACCATTATTTGATCAAGTAAAAACAGTGATATTGGGAAATATTATTACAGTTTAAAAGAACCTTTTGTATTTCAATATATTTTAAAATGTAATTTATTCCTGTGATGGATAGGCTGAATTTTCTGTAGTCATTACTCCAGTCTTCAGTGTCACGTGATCCTTTAGAACTCATTCTAATATGCTGATTTATGAAGTAATATTATCAAAGGTGAAAACAGTTGAGCTGCTTAGTGTTTTTGAGGAAATGGTTATACTTTATTTTTCAGGATTATTTGATAAATAGAAAGTTAAAAAAAACTGCATTTATTTGAAACTGAAATCTGTAACGTTATAAATGTCTTTACTGACAGTTTTGATCAACTTAATGCATCTTCACTTAATACAATTATTAATTTATTTCATAAAAACAATCTCCAAACTTTTGAACAGTATGGAAGTTCCCTTGAACTCGCTATTGCAGATACATTTATACAAATTGGGGATTTTTTTTGGAACCAACTTCAATACAACCGATGAAAAACAATCAAAGAGATGGAAGAATAAAACTATAGTGTACTGCTGAAGTAAAAATGTAAAGAGCGAGAGAGAGAGAGAGAGAGAGAGAGAGAGAGAGAGAGAATGAAGCCAGATGACATTCCATTGGGCTTTAATAACCCTTAAGAAAAAGGATTTGGGCTATACAGAGTGCAGACTTGCCTCCGAGGCAGGGATATGACCTTCTCTCTAAGGCTTCCATGATCAATACAGGCCTTTCAGCCAGCTCTGGACCTGATCCCAAGCTAGTCCTGTCCACACTGGGACAACAAGGGAGCATGCCAGAGCAGCCAGCTCTAGGGCATGCATCTGCTCTAGCGATGGTCCACATAGACAACACACCCCCATTTTAAAAGCCCTTTTGAGGCGGTTATGAGCAAAAACAAAGATTCCAACTATCATGGGAAAGCCCATGGTACATTTAGAAATGGAAGTGTCTGAGGAAAGTTGAGGTGGTTTCCTCTAGCATTTGGAGGTATAAAAACAGATGAGGGCAATCAATGAAACATGAGGTGCAGAAACATACACTGCGGGCTCTAGATACAGAAGTCCATGAGGAGACATGGAGTTTGTTTCGTCCTGAAGCGACAGACTCTACCTTAAGTCTATGGCTGGACTGATCTAGTAACACACTTAGTTTTTAAGTGTGAAGCACATCTGTGCAGATTAATCAGGCGATAATCCACCCACACAGGGTTCTGTTGCAATATGTGTGTATTTTCTCTCTTTAAAAATACTTGCTAGTATTGGTAAAAGCTAGAGGTGGTAAAATGTATTTCTTATTATAAATCTAGGCTGCTAGTTTGATCATTTTAGTAGCTGTGTAGAACATTTGTGTATTTAATATTTATATAAAGCGCATGCTGTATATCAAGTGCCCAATCATCCGCATTATTTCCAGTTTCATGGAAATTCTGCAAAAGCACATTTTCTAATGGATTATAGAGGTCAAGCCCGAGAAGAAAGAGAATGTTTGCTTGCTACAGTCAGGTTGTTAAAAGTAAAATGGATGTTTTATTGCATGATTTATTCAAAGACAAGGCTATTACATACACTTTATAGATCGAAATAGACTGGATCAGCATATTTGCTGGGAAGAAAATAAAAGGGAGTTATTACATATAAGAGAAGTTATTGTTCTATTAAATGTAGTTTGAAATTGCTCTAGGGAAGTGGTGAGGGTGATATCTGCGAAGTTGATGAAAGGAGCTTGGTAGAGATGTGAAAGAAGGTCAGACATCTTGCCTCAAATATCTAATTGGATTTGGCTCTCAATAGGTATAGCCTCAATTTCCAGATGACTGCAATTGCTCGGAATGAAAGCACCACCAAAAATTGTGGTGAAAAAGAAAAAGCCAAAAAAAAAAAAAAAAAAACACAAAAAAGCTGTGCTGTTGTGAAGTGAGAAGTGACACTTCTCTGATACAAACTAGATGTCTTCCTGTTTAAGTGAGCTTCTTACAGTATCAAGAAGGTGGTTGCAATTGACACATCAGCATTTGTTTACCTTCGAATTATTTCAATTAAATTAAATATGGATTGATTTTTGCTTATATGAGTGGTTATTATTATTATTATGAATGGAATATTGGCTTTTTATATTATAAAGAAGACATTTTCCTGTTTCTGTATAATTGCAGAATGTCCATGTGTGTGATATACAGTAAGCTTATAGTTTTTCTGTACTTTCAGAGGGTGGGACAGCAGGAGGAAGAGGAGAAACTATATGAGATGCAAGAAAAAAAAATGTTACTAGGCAACAGAGGAAATGATTCCACCTATTGTAATGACACTTAAAGCAGGGCACAATGTTCTGAATTAAAAACAAACAACCAAATGTGCTGTAATACAAAAGAGCCTTCAATGATAGAGTTCTTTTCTGTTTCTTTAACACTCTCAGTTTATCAAAAAGTTTGTGTGCATTTGCATAAATGGCTCTGGGTTCTCTACATAATCCTAGTTTAGATTTAAAACACGGCTATTGATTTTATGGGGGGGGGAAAGTATTTACCTGGAAGCAATATTGGCATGTTTCATGATAAAGCCTGTATGTTCCTCTTCAGGAACTCGAGCTGCGTCGAGCGCTTTGGGGAACGCGTCTAGCGTGAGCGACTCTGAATATCGTGTGAAATCAGTCCAATGGAAGAGCGTGACGTCACGGGCGGGGTGACGTAAGTGACCAGGAAGCTATAAAAGCACATGCCGCGCAGCTGGCATCAGCTTCGCGTCTTCAGCAAGCGCTCTGTGTGTGCATGTCATTTTGTCTCGTGAGTCTTATTTACTGTTGTCTGTCCAGTAGAGCTCCAAGCAATGTCCAAGTGCAAGGCGAAATCCAAACACTCTAAAGGCGAATCCGGATCGCGTTTCAGACTGTGTGTCCCTCCCTGCCCGCGCTACATTACGAGCGGGGATACACACAGTCTGTGCGTGGTCTGCCTGGGTTCGAAGCACGCCGAGTCGGCTCTCGAGGGGGCCGACTGTCCGCATTGTGAGAGGATGTCGGTGCGGCTTGCTTCGTTCCCGGAGGGCTCTCTTTGAGGAGGGAGCCTTCGCCAGCGTTCCCCGCGGTGCTGGCCCCGCTTCTGCCAAGGCAGAACGGCAGCTGCACTCGTGGGGTTCGCAAGTGGATCTGACAGAGGGAATGGAGACGGGCGAGTCCCTATCTCCTTCCACTTCTGCCAGATCCGGCGCCCAATCTCTTGAGTCGGAAGCACGCTCTGCGGTTCCTTCCACCCAGGGAGAGGGATCGACACTCCGCCTCTCTTCCTCCGAGGAGGTCGATGTGGAGTCTGTCGACAGGGATTCGCAGTTCGGCTCTGCACCGCCGATGTTCAACGGGGTTACTCCGACGATAGTCGGCCCCGAGCAGGGTCTGGTTATGGAACAAGAAGTGAAAGCCCTATTAGAGAAGGAGGCCATCGAGGTGGTCCCTCCTCAAGACAGGGAATCCGGATTTTACAGCCGGTATTTCATAGTTCCAAAGAAGGATGGGGGGTTGCATCCGATCATAGACCTGCGGGTCTTAAATCAATCAGTTATGAGACTGAAGTTCAAGATGCTCACGATCAAGCATGTTGTAGCGCAGATCAGGTCCGAGGACTGGTTTGTCACAATAGATTTTAAAAGATGCATACTTCCACATATCCATCCTTCCACAACACAGGAAGTTTCTGAGGTTTGCTTTCGGGGGCGAAGCTTACCAATATCGAGTACTTCCCTTTGGCCTCGCACTCTCACCCCGCACGTTCACGAAATGTGTAGATGCGGCTCTGGTCCCCCTGCGCATGCAGGGCATCCGCATTCTCAACTACATCGACGATTGGTTGATTTTAGCTCAGTCAGAGCAGGCTGCGGCTCGGCATCGAGATGTCGTTTCTCGCACATATGGGGGAGCTGGGTTTGAGACTGAACGCCAAGAAGAGTGTACTTTCTCCAGTTCAGAGAACCACCTATCTAGGCGTAGTATGGGATTCGACCACGATGCAGGCACGATTGTCCCCTGCTCGTATCGAGTCGATCCTCATCTCAGTCGAGAGAGTCAAAGAAGGCCAGTCACTCACTGTCAAACAATTTCAGAGATTGTTAGGTCTGATGGCAGCTGCGTCCAACGTGATACCTTTTGGCCTGCTGTACATGAGACCCGTACAGTGGTGGCTCAAGACCAAGGGATTTTCCCCGAGGGGCAAATCCACTTCGAACTATCAAGGTCACGCGGCGCTGCCTCCGTGCCTTAGACATGTGGAAGAAACCTTGGTTCTTGAATCAGGGCCCAGTGCTGGGAGCTCCTGGTCGCCGTGTAACACTAGCGACGGATGCTTCCCTCACTGGTTGGGGTGCGGTCATGAGTGGCCACCCTGCCCGCGGTCTGTGGAGCGGTCACCATCTGACATGGCATATCAATTGTCTAGAAATGCTAGCAGTTTATCGTGCACTGAAGCACTTCCTCCCAGACCTAAGGGATCACCATGTGTTGGTGCGCACCGACAACACATCGGTGGTCTCTTACATCAACCACCAGGGAGGTCTGCGTATCGCGCCCCCTTGTACAAGCTGGCGCACCAGATCCTTGTGTGGTCCCAGGGCAAACTCCTCTCACTCAGAGCAGTATATATTCCTGGGAAACTGAATGTGGGAGCAGACATACTGTCGAGGCAGGGGCCGAGGCCCGGGGAATGGAAGCTTCACCCAGAGGTGGTGGAGCAGATATGGAGAATTTTTGGCAGAGCTCAAGTAGACCTCTTTGCAACTCAGGAGACAGCACAATGTCCCCTTTGGTTCTCTCTAGTTCATCCAGCTCCCCTGGGACTGGACGCTATGGTACAGACCTGGCCGAGGCTTCCTCTGTACGCATTTCCCCCTATTGCTCTGCTCCCGGGAGTTCTGGCGAGAGTACGCCGGGACGGGGTCCGTCTATTGTTAGTAGCCCCGTTCTGGCCGGGCCGAGTATGGTTCGCAGATCTGGTCTCGCTCCTCGACGGCTCTCCTTGGGAGATACCGATCAGGACAGACCTACTCTCACAGGCGCAGGGCATGATAATTCACCCTCGCCCGGAGCTGTGGAAGCTGTGGGTGTGGCCCCTGAGGGGGCGCAGTTCATAGCATCCGGTCTCTCAACCGAGGTTGTTGAGACCCTCCTCCAATCCAGAGCTCCCTCAACGAGGAAACTGTACGCCCTGAGGTGGAAACTCTTCACCTCATGGTGCAGAAACCGCCAGCTAGACCCAGTAAACTGCCCAGTCGGTACAGTTCTGGAGTTCCTACAGGCCAGGTTCTCTGCATGGTTGACCCACTCCACGATGAAGGTCTACGTGGCGGCCATTGCGGCCTACCACGCCCCTTCTCGATGGTCCGTCTTTGGGAAGACACCCATTAGTTACACGTTTCCTCCGCGGTGCGCTGAGGCTGAGACCTCCAGTACGGTCCCGTATTCCCCCGTGGGACTTGGTTGTGGTGCTAGAGGCCTTGTGCAGACCTCCATTTGAGCCTATTCAAGATATTTCAGACAGACATCTGACACTCAAAACCGCCTTTCTGTTGGCCATTACCTCTCTGAGGAGAGTAGGAGATTTGCGTTCATATACCCTCGAGCGGGATATGTTCCTAAGGTCCCCTCTGTCACACCACAACCTGTAGTGCTGCAGGCTTTCTGTCCTCCTCCCTTTCGGGAGCCCGACCAAGAGAAGCTAAACTGTATGTGTCCAGTTCGAGCACTGGACGCATACGTCCACAGAGCTGCCCTGTGGAGAAAAACAGACCAATTGCTTGTATGCTATGGTCCCCCCAAGAGGGGTTCTCCTGCTTCTAACCAGTCTATTAGTCGTTGGATAGTCGAGGCTATCAACGCCACCTATGAGTCCTCTGGTCGTCCCCCGCTGTTGGGAGCCAAGGCTCACTCCACACGAGGTATGGCGGCCTCCAAGGCCTTTTTTGGCAGGTGTATCCATGCTGGACATCTGCAACGCTGCGGGGTGGTCCACGCCCTCTACATTTGCAAAATTTTTACGGCCTAGACATGCCGGTCACTCCAGGCGCATCCGTCCTCTCGTCCTAAGCTGTGCTCTTCGGATACACACTAGGCAGGGGTTTGGGAGTCTGGCAGCGTTGGTACTCGTTCCCCAAAGCGCTCGACGCAGCTCGAGTTCCTGAAGAGGAACGTCTCTAGGTTACGTATGTAACCCTAGTTCCTCGAGGGAACGAGACGCTGCGTCTCGGAGCCATACCCACCCGGCACCCCTGCCGGCGCTTGCTGGTACTCGAAGCTGATGCCAGCTGCGCGGCATGTGCTTTTATAGCTTCCTGGTCGCTTACGTCACCCCGCCCGTGACGTCACGCTCTTCCATTGGACTGATTTCACACGATATTCAGAGTCGCTCACGCTAGACGCGTTCCCCAAAGCGCTCGACGCAGCGTCTCGTTCCCTCGAGGAACTAGGGTTACATACATAACCTAGAGACGTTTTATGTAAAGAGCTCTCTCCTCTGGTTTGTCTTGCAGCATCTGAGTTTCTGGACTGAGGAAGAGCAAGAGATAGTCCTCATGCTGTCGAGCAATTCAATCACTTACCTATTGAGAAAAATCTCTGAGGAGAAGCTTTTTGCTGTTGAGACTGTAACATATATTACCATACACACAAAATGTTGTTGGTTGAGCACTACAGATGGTAGAACTCAGCAGAGCATGATTGTTAGTAGTCTAGACAGAGACAATAAGTCCTTTTGAGCAATTGATCTTGGTAGATCTGCACTAATTTAAAAGTGATTTCCATATACTATAAAATTATTATTTTTTCTTCAATGTTTTTTTTTGCTTGTCAGATGCTAGCAAGATGCTGAAAGTTATTTAATTGATTATTGGCTCAAATATAAGCTTTTGTTAAAATAACAAAAAAAAAAAAAAAAAAAAGAAACTTACAGGATGTTTTATAGTGCATTGACCTGTTATATGTCAATAGATCAAGTGAAATTTTATTTCTCAGTTCATGACCGCTCTAAAACTGTGTAAAACTGCAAAAGTATTGGTTTTTAATTTCAAGAAGTGAGTATCCTTATATATAGATAACTGTCATTTGTAGGGTTTCAAAATCAATTATGATTCAACAATAAACCCCTTATTGTTGAATCATAATTGATCTGAGATCTAACCACATAAGCTGAAAGTGTTGAAACATAGTGTTTCAACACAGTGTTTTGTTTTGGTTTTTAGTTAAAAGTTGAGTGCATTTGACCCTTTTTTCAGTGGTATCGATTATATCAGTCAGTTGTGTCACTTATATTTGCAGTTGGAAACTGTGATTTTTGATGTATTTAGTGTATTTAGCTTCACTGACTCAAAAAAGAGAACCTTGAAACATCAAAAGTCTCTGTTGCTTCTGTGCAGCACTTTGTGCTTCACAGTAAGTATGAGTGTGTGGGAGAATCACTTTCCAGCAAGATGGAATGGAAAGCTTTGACCTTCTTATCTGTGATTTCTCATAAAACTGTTCGGTAAGTGCTCTTTCATTCTCCTTTTCTTTTTCTCACTCTATGGGTTCAGTTTATCTGTTGCTTTATTTTTAGTGACAATATCTTATAAGCATTAAATAATACAAATGTACATTAAAAGCACAGCCATAAAAAGATGAAAAACACCCTTCTATTTCTCTCTCTCCATTCAGTTTCTTCTTCTCTTATTCATAAATTCTGGTTCCTACTTACAATAGCATTGGCAGCGTATGTTAGTGTGGTCAAATAGTCACAATCTCTTTCCATGCTGTATAAAGTCATTTTATTGCTGATATTTGAAAAGTGACACATTTTTGTCAGACTGAAAGGCAGAGATGGAGTGATTTATTATGTGTAATTGAAGGAAAATGCCATGCTTTTCACAGTCTTAGACTTCATGACCATGCACGCAGGAGTAATGCAGAAATCATATAGTTTGCAATTACAGCTTAAATAGTACTTCTAATGGGTACCTTTCAAATCTCAGCTTTCATTAAACTCTGAGAATATTTTCATTGGCCACCTGCACACCGTGATGATGGCATATGATAGAGTCTGAGTGCATTTAAACAGATGTTTCCCAGAGGTTGTGCGGGATTGGTGGTGCCCTTTTATGTGACATTTACACAGAGGATATAAACAAGACCAGGACATATATGGAGGATGGCAGAGAATGAGCTTGCCAAGGAATGAAACAGAAAGGGAGGTTGAGAGAAGAAAATGAAAGGGGAAATGAAAATGAACATGGATGTATTGAGCTGGGCTAGAAGAGCGCAGAGGCTGAAAAAAAGGCTCAAGTAGGAAGCAAATAAAAGAAAGACTGACATTCAGGAGTGGAGAAATGGAGAGTTTACTCAGCCAAATGAACAAGAGCAAACAACATATGAGCCAATTACTGACTTTCAGGGTTGTTTAAATCAAACACATTACCAATATTGTTAGTATACTAGTTCCCCAAATGGTGACATGTTGTCCTACCGCATCAGTATTTCCATACACCTGAAAATGAACCTGCGCTATTGATCTCCTTTCATCGATTTCGCTGTAGAAAGGCTCTGGGGCTGCTTGCCATTTGTATCTGCTTTCTAGTTTGCCAATGCCCACTCAAAGGCGCAGTGGCAATCTGCTGCCACCTCTACAATTTATGTGTGCTGCCTGGGTCGCCCTCTCACTTCTGAGTGAGTTGGCTTAGGTAATTACTCCACTGCCAACAGAGCAGGAGAAAAGGGATGCCAGATATAGTGGGAGGAGGGACAGCTTGTTATAACGGCACCCCTGCTACCACCGCTTGTGTCTGCTTGCAGGCTACATCATTTGTCCTTAAAGGAATAGTTCATACACACAAAAAATGCCATTCCAAACACATATAACTTTCTTTCTTTTGGGGAACCAAACTTTAGATATTTTAAATCATATGTTGAAGAAATTCAAACTCTGTGTGTCAAAGCGAGTCTGAGATTTGTGATTGAATCATTAAGTCAGATTGACTGGTTTATTGACAAGAACTGGTTTAAAAGGATAATTTATTCACTGATCTTGTTTTTGATGTCAACGAATTGAATTAATTTGCTCATTAATACAGTAGCAATGGTTCTGGTTTACACACTGAAGGCAGAAGTTGACATTGTGTATGTTATGAGCATTTTTTTATATAGTTCCAAGTAGATCTCAGTCTGGTCTGTAAATGAATCATTCAGTTTGCTGTATGTATATCCTCAAGGCTGCGTCCTCAGTCCGTTCCTTTACACATTATATACTGACGACTGCCGTAGTTCTTCTGATATTATAAAGTATTTCAAATACTCGGATGACACAGCCATACTCGCCCTCCTTACCGGTACGGAATCAGTCACAGCATATTATCAATCTGTTGCCAATTTCACTCAAAGGTGTACAGATAGTCATCTCCTTCTTAACATTATTAAAACAAAGGAACTTATCCTGGACACGCGCCAAAAATCCTCCACTGCTCACTGCCATATTTCCATCAAGGGCCAGTCAGTGGACATTGTGAACAGCTTTAGGTACCTTGGAATTATTTTGGACGATAAATTGAGTTTTCACCATCACACCATAGACATTCACAGGCGCTGCCAATAGAGACTATCTGTCATACGCAAACTCAGATCTCTGTCAGTCAAACCACATCTTCTTCTTCTTTTGTACCGTAGCATCATTGAACCCATCCTTCTGTACTGTGCCACCTGCTATTTCACTATACTTTCTCTCACTAATAGGAACAAGCTTCTTAGAACCACTAAGACATCTTCAAAAATAATTGGTCTTCCCACACCCAACTTGCCGTCTCTCATTGACGCTGCTACCATTCGCAGAGCAAATACCATCATACAAAACCCCAGCCACCCTCTTAACTCATGTTTTCACTCTTCTTCCCTCAGGTCGCAGATATAGACAACTGCATTATAAAAAATCACGACTAGGGAAAAGCTTTGTAATTTCAGCAATAAGAGCGCTGAATTTACAGAAAGTCTAATCTACTCATGTGTACAAAATTCTATGTTGTACGTGTATGTTATGAGTGTTGAATGTTACTTTTTGGTACGGACTGTGGAAACAAATTTCCTCTATTGAGGACAATAAAGAATGAATATGAATATGAATATGAATATGAATATGAATATATATATATATATATATATATATATATATTTCATCAGATATCTATATATATATATATATATAATTTATAAAAGATAATTTCAGAAAGCTTCATGTAGGTATTTTTGGTATATTGTTACAGTTAATAGACTCAGTGCAGCTGTGAATTAATCATTTGGTTTGACCCGTGAATCAATCAATCAATCTATCTATCTATCTTCACTCATGTCTTCCCTATTTCAGCACTATTTGCTTCAATGTGAATTGCAGCACTAAACGCTTCTGTAGATGGGTGTATGCTTGAGAAAATTTGGATCACAGCAACTGCTGTTTTCAGTCACAGAGCTTAATGTGGCAGTGATGGTGAAGAGCGTGAAGGGGAGGTGTTGCTGCAAACGCTGAGAGCAGATATGGGGAGAGGAGAAGAGAACTGGTGCTATCGGTCTGGGCCAGGCAGGACTAGCTGGATGCTGGGTACGAAAGGGCATGAGGTGCAGTGCTGGCAGCCAAACTACAGCAGTTCCAGAGCCCAGTGGCTCAGCTTAGAGAGAATATTGACAGCCTCACAGAGGAATGGGTGACATGGGTCAGTGACAGGAAGCAGGAGGACTGATGTTTGTGTAAGTGTGTGTGTGTGTGTGTGTGTGTGTGTGTGTGTGTGTGTGTGTGTGTTATCAAAGCCAAGCGAGGGCAGGGGAAAGCATAGTTCCAGTGTGTGTGCAGTGAATTCAAACTACTGCTTTTGAACAGAATAATCTTTTAATGGTATACAGTATGTACAACAAATGATATAGCTGTCATTGAAGAGAACAGACAGCGTGTGGTTATGAAAATGTCTTAAATGACATGCAGTAGCTATAAATCCATTTTTTAAGTACATTCATGTCATTTTAAAACGTTTTTTTTTTTTTTTTAATAAGCAAATATAATAACACACGATAACATTACATATTCTTACTCTGACAAGGTGTTGATACTCTTGCTGCATTTCTAGAGGAAAGAAAAACAAAATGTTCAGACTTTTAATAAAGCACCTCTGGGTTTATAAAACGCAGTGTATGTGCTTGATTTCTCCAGCTAGTGTTTCTTTTTATTTTGTGCCTATGCTGTGACACGAGTCGTGATGATCAGGAATGGGACAGGCTGTGACAGGCAGGAGAAGAGGGAAGGCCTATGGACTCTTCACATATCAGCAGACGTTTCCCCAGAGCACTAGACATGCCACATATCAGTAGTCTCGTACATCCATCGGCATGCAAATATGCACTTCGCCTGGACTAAATAATACATCAGCATGTGTTTGAGCCAGAGCGAGCCACTGCCCCGTGGGTACGAGTTTTGGGCACTAAATGTCAGTCGGCTTAGCTATGGTGTGCTGATGCCACATCCACCTCGGCCTCCTGCAGGCAGAATGTTATGTGGTCTAAACGGACAGGGTATCTGACAGTGAGCATGCGTTGTTTAGGCACAATTAGGGCACTAACATGCACACACGCATAAGTACATTGGAACCGTCATGTTATATTTGTGTATGTGCGTATGAGTTGAAGCCACAAACAATCTTGTTAGTTAATTTAAACAATATCGACTTCATCTATGAGGTTATAATGTGAAGTGCATGGCTTCATATTCAAAACATGCATCAATTCTGTGGATTTAGTCTTTCTTCACTGAAAAAAAATAAAAATAAAATGGTGTAGTATTTACATTATTTTTTTTTCCACATGAAATTACTAGTAAATTTTACAAATAAAGAAATGACAAGTAACACATTGAATTAAACATCACAAAAATGCTGAAACAGTATAACATATACAAATAAATGTTTTATTTACAACTTAAAAAAATATATATTTATTTATTTAGTGTTGAGCACCAAATTAGAACATTAAAATGATTTCTGAAGAATCACGTGACACTGGAAAATTCAGCTTTGTTATCGCAGGAATAAATTACATTTTATTTATTACAAATTACAGTTATTTTATATTTTCATTATATAATTTCATAATATTATTTATTTTATTTTATAAATGCAGCCTCGGTGAGCATATTTCTTTCTTCTTACTTTCTGGGACTGTTAGTGTTTTGATAATCTTTTGATTGGAAGTGGTTGAAAAAAAAAATCTTCCTTTTATTAATTCCTTTTGTTCTTTGTATTCCAAAGAAGAACAGACAAACTGTCCAAATGATTCCTAATGAATCAAACTGATTTGGACTAATGCTAACCATTTTGGACCAATTCATTGATTTGTTCGCATTGGCAAATGAATCACATGGAAAATTACAATGACTTGATTGCCATTACAGTGAAATATTATCAAGGAAAAGAAAAAAAAAAGTGAAATAAATTTCACTACTGAAGACTAACAACATTTAAAAATAAGTGACTCATTATTACTAACACAGCTTAAGCACATCATGGATAAATACTATAGTCTAATATGAAAAGTGAGGTGAAACTAGAACATGATTAAACCAAACAAATAAAATGAATATACTAGTTCTACATACCCTATAACACTGAAAAACAGACATGGCTAAAGGTTCATATTCTATAGTCTAATATGAAAAGTGAGGTGAAACGAGAACAAAATAAAACCAAACAAATAAAATGAATACAGTTTTACACACCATATAACACTGGAAAATAGACATGGCTAAAGTTTGTATCCATCCTCTGACCCTTTAACTGTGAATAGTTCAAACCCTCTGTGAGGTCAGAGTATTCAGAGTCGCAGTCAAACTCACCCACCGTTCAGCGCTCTGTGTAGAGGGCAACCCCTTGGGCCAGAGCTCCAAAGTTGTAATTGCTGTATTTACATTTTACCAGCCCCTGGGCCTCATTATGTGAAAGGATGGAGAGTGTGGGATAAAGGACGATGCTGTACAGTACATGAAGCCCCGCCCTGCTTCTTTGACCCTGCATTCATCAGTCCTAACCTCCTGCTATGAATGCATTTACTGGAACAAAAAAAGAAAAAACTGAACAAGAACATATTTGTTTATCTGTTGAGCTGTGTAGCTCATTATGATACAAGAAAATGTGTCAACTGTCAACATATTTATTTCAGGGAAGCATTTTGAGGTCTTATTTGTTGTGACAAGACATAGGTTACTTTTGTAGCCAACCACCTGTTCAATTTCCATTTATCAATGTTTGTTAGGATGAGTTATGTTCCATAAGTTAGTTTGCTGTTGTTGCTTAGGTTTGTTGATGTGCAGAAATAACATCTGCAGGAGGGGTACAGAAAGCCAACTGGTTTTTATGACCTGCAATCTATAACTTATGCATGTTTTTTCTTGTTTGCAAAGAGAAGATTTGTTCAGCTTCTGTTTAGTCTCCATGGTTATTTAAGTCTCAGCACAATATATAGCCCTTTGTGACCTGCTGTCTTCTCATAATATCCTTCTTTTCTTTAATTTTCAGAAGGCCTAAAACTGAATAAAGCAGCTGTAAACATATACAGTATACAATTAAACATTAAATAATAGAGTGAAAACCTTTTAATTCTTCAATTATATATTTAGACTAACCAGGTCAATAATGGGGTTTTTAAGTAAAATGTATGAACAAATTTACAGTTGTTAGTATAATTTACAATTCTCAGAATTATGAATCTTGTGACTACATTTTTGTTTTACATTTTTAAATGGTATTATTTAAATAGTAACATTTATTCAGATTTTAGTACTTAGTGACATTTTATGTTGTTTATTTACTGCTTATTAATCATTATTCATGTGTTATCTGACATATTTTTTGTATTTTGTCTTTTAATATTTTTTTTATGAACTTTCATTAAGTCATTATATGGCCTTTTAATGCCACTTATATTATAATGGGTTACAAACACAAAACCAGTTTTAGTATTTTAGGATTAAGATTGTAATATTACCAGTTAGTATATCAAAATGTGCAAATAAATTGCTGTCTATAATAATGCTGTAAATGGTGTATTTACCACTGTTTTCCCAATTAATTTCTGGCTACCAGAGCTCCCAGTTTTTTAACAGACAATTTTGCATTATTTCTTTCAGTGTAATTTTATAAAGTTATGTAATTATGTTGAATGAATGCATTCAGTTTTGTTTGATCTAAGAATATTAAGTGTGTAGTTTAATTTGTATAAGTACAATTATTGTTGTTGTTGTTATCCTTTATTCAACCAGGTAAAAACTTTCTGAGATAAATAACCACTAACCCTCAAAAATGTATTAGAGAGTGTGAAATGTACCCAGGAGTGTACTTGGATGCTTCAAAGACCAGCAAAGAGTCCATCTGAATCTCTAGAATATGAATGAATAGAACATGAATTAACAGGGGAAAAAAGCAAAGCAAATATCAATGAACTTACAATGTCAAAAGGTTGTTCAAAATGAAATGCATACCTTTTGGAAAAATTTAAAGGCCTATATCATTCTGATGCATAACAGTTTTACCCCAGAATAACATGTACATGCACAACCACAAGAGCATATGAACTCCTTAATAGCATTCTGAGATGAAACATAAACCAAGCAAAATCAAACAACTTTGAATATTTCAGCAAAGAAGAGCAAGCGATAACTAAGGCAATCAGTGTCAGGTGATAGTGGGAGGTAAAAAAACAAAAAACACTTCAATTATAGTTATCTTATTTTACACTTTTCCATTCTTTCCCCTTCTATTTGCCATCACTGATAATGAGGTGAGAGTGCTGTAGCTGTGGCAGAGGTGTGCCTCTCCTGTGGTGCTATGCACCGAAATGTCACTAGTGAAGTCTATAGGTATGTATGCCTTTTTAAAGAAAAAAAATATTTTGGCATATGGTCATAAAATTTGATCTCATCAAATGTCATCACCAATAGACACACAGTTAATAAAACATTGACACATTTAACACCACCAACACCTATTAATACCTTTATTGAACACTCCTTGAAAACATTCACAATCTAGGGTGGAAAAAATGGGACCTCTTCTAAAGCTAATCGGAGAGTCAGGAGTCAGCTAACCTGAAGTCAAATCAATAAGACAAAAGCCAGAGGTGCTGGTCAGGGTTTCTCTGCCCTGTAAAAACACTCACTGATTTTACTGTTCAAAATAAACCATGCATCAGCTTTATCAGAGCATTTTGCAGGAGAACATAAGAACATCTGTCCACCAACTGAAGCTCAACAGAAATTAGGTAATGAAAAAAAAAAGCCTTGAGACACAGGAGTAAATCAACAACAAAGAATGACTTCAACAGTTGAAAATACACCTTCCTAGTGAGAGTCTAGACCTCAACCTGATTGAGATGCTTTGGCATGACCTCAATACAGTGATTCACACCACACATCCCCAAAATAGGGCTGTTTTGTAAGAGGAATGGTGCTTTCTTCCTGACTATTGATCTGCAATTAGAGGAAACATTTGCTGAAGGTTATTGCAGTTAAGGTTATAAAAGGTCAACCAGTTATCAAACCACCAGTTTGCAAACTTTGAACTGTGAATGTTTACACGGTGTGTTCAGTACAGACATGAAAACACCATTGTTATTCTAATATTGTGACAGAGCAGATCTAGTTTTATGGCAGAAATCCATGGTAAAATTCAAGCAACTGTATGCACATATTTGCCTGTAAAGGGAAAAAGAGGTTATAAAGGTGGTTACCTTGATTGTACCTCTCAATATGTAAAATCTTCATTACATATTAAAGATAAAACATAAACAGAAAGAAAATAGGATTTGTTCTAGGTGGGTGAACTTGTACTTGTAATTGGCCAATAGAAAAGATATGCAATCAGGTACAGTATCAGCTCAGTGCTTTGATATTCGTGTATATAGCAGCGGTCTGCAACCTTATTGTGAGTGAGAGCTACCTAAAGGGACAACATAATCTAGACAAGTTCTTGTTTGATACACCTGAAGAATATCCAATTACTGTTGCCTTACCTTATTTTTATAGCAATAACACTCTGCCATTATTTTCACTCTTTAATCAGTTTTAAATTACATTTCCAAAGAATAATAATGAAATCTCCTGAAATCCTGGCTCAGTGAATGTTGTTATAATTTCTTGCAAAGCTTTTTTAGTTATTTTGTTGCTATCGTTGAAGTTGTGAATTCTTGAAAAGTACCTAAAGAGATACAAAGACATTGAACAATTCAATGTTTATTTTGTTAACTGTTTTTTTTTTTTTTTTTTTTTTACAAATGCATTCATTATTTATTTATTTATTTATTATTATTATTATTTCATTTTTTTTACTGTAATATCTATTTACAGCACAGCAGTTACAGCTGAAAAAGCTGAATAGGGTAACTTCACAAGAAAATATAATAATTTATGTAAAATTATGCAGAAACTATTAAACGTTTTATGAAATAATAATAAAAAAAAAAAGAATGTCAAATATTTTGAAAAAAAAAAAATGATGGAAATTAAGAATTAAAATTGAGGATATTTATATTGCATTATGGATTTCACACTTGGTGCTGGGTAGAGGAGAAAGAATGCACGATGAAGACAAAGATTCAATAATAATCCATTTAATAGTAATCCAAGAGGGTAACACAAACTCACAACAACATCAATACATGAAACAATACCAGACAAGGAAGAAGTGAAAGGGAGCAACTTAAATACACAGACCAACCAAAGATAATTAACAAACACAGGTGAACAGAATGAGCTAAATCAAGACAGAAAGTAGGTCAAAGGAAGAAAACAAACTAAAAGTCCATGATGGTGACAACGGACTACAGAGTATTGGAGACTGTGTTATAGTTTATGCACCAATGAAAATAGTTATGATAGAAACATTTGGAAACATGTAAGGCAGAGGCCTTTGTAATTTAATTTTTTCAGGAATTTCTGATTTCAACTTTGTAGTTACATATATCATTCTGGATTTTGCTTTTCAACACCTTTTCCCAGAGTGGGCAAAACATTTGAAAAGAGCCGTCAAATGTTCCAAGTAAGATATCTGTATGTCTATAGCTGTACATTTCCATGTACACGGTGCTATATCTAGAGATGTACAGACATTTCCAGGCAGGTGAGGACAAAAAGGGAAAATAAAAGTAAATAGAAAGTAAATCATTGCAATGGAACTGAGGCCCTTTGGGCAGGCTGGTATAAATATGAATAATCGGCCAGCTGCTTTGTGGCATACTCTCTCTTTGTGTAGGGGCCAGGGCTGTGTGTGCAAGTGTTGCATAACATTAACGAATCCCAGACATTCTTTCACATGCCAGCATCATTAATAAACATCATCAGATGTTGAAACATTTCCTCTACATTGGAAAGTCTGAATGAGAGTGTCTGGGAAAAATGATACAAGTGTGGCTATGTGGTTTGAATGAAAACCATTTTAAAGAAGCCTCTTAAGCATTGTATTAGCATGGAAGATATGGGATGCAATTGAACTTGTTGATGTTTGTAGTCAATGATGTATAACAATATTATTTATAAACTAACATGCATTTATATATATATATATATATATATATATATATATATATATATATATATATATATATATATGTATGTGTGTGTGTGTGTGTGTGTGTGTGTGTACTTAAAGTTTTGTGGTAACTTATTTTTATATTTATTTTTCAGGATTCTTTGGTGAATTGCAAGCTCAAAAGAAAAGTGTTCATTTGAAAAATAACACTTTAATAACATTATAAATGTCTCTACTGTCATTTTTGAACAATTGAACATGTCCATACTTTATAAAAGTATTGATTTAAAAATAAATAAATAAAGAAAAAAAGAACAAAATTAATGTTACATACCCTGAACTTCTGAATGGTATTTCCAGACACTACACCGGTGTAGTTTTAAAGCTGGTGGTTGTTCATGAACCATTTAACTTGTTCATTTTAAGAATTAAATGAAAACAACATTTTTAAAACAACATTTATTGTTAACTGCTATAGCAAGATGTAACTGCAGTATGGGAACATTTTTAATGTTGCTTGGCAAATTCTTAACCTAGCTTGTTAATTATGATCTGGCTATGCAGAAACTTTTAAGAAAAGTACAGACTTAAAATAGAATAGGAAAAGGAAAGACCAGGAATAGATAGATGATTGATTTATTGCATTTCTTCCAACAGGGGATAGGTGCTCTAACCAATGAACAACCAACATTTTTTCCTTAGTAAATGTCATATCCACTAAAGAAATGTTAAAATCATTCGCATTGATCTGGAGATGACTGGCTTATTCGCCTGTCCATCAAAGTGATTGATGCACTTGTCTGGCCAGTAAGAGTTGCAGTTAAAAAGTTGAGTTAGGGCTGAAAATACTGAAGCTGCATCAAAGGTGCATTAGCCATTACATTATTGATATAAACTGTATTAAAAATAAGTCATGGCCTAATGGTTAGAGAGTCTGACTCCTAACCCTAAGGTTGTGGGTTCGAGTCTCGGGCTGAGGTGCCCTTGAGCAAGGCACAGAACCCCCAACTGCTCCCCGGGTGCCGCACCATAAATGGCTGCCCACTGCTCCGGGTGTGTGTGTTCACTGCTGTGTGTGTGTGCACTTTGTATGGGTTAAATTCAGAGCATGAATTCTGAGTATGGGTCACCATACTTGGCTGTATGTCACGTCACTTTGTCACTTTTTATTATTTGTGGATTTTTGGCACTGAAAAAGCTGCAGAAGCGTGGGTGTCTAGGGAGTTCCGAAATCTCAGTAAGCGGTAATAGGTTTTGTAAGTGGAATAGTGCAAAGTAATAGGCCTTGGAGGGCCTAACCTTACCCACCCACACACACAATCAATGAGCCTGGCTCAAAATCAATAGCTGTTCTGTTTCGTGCCATGACCCGTCATATGTTTCACAACCATTTATTGTAAAATGCCTCTGGAGGAAAACGGTATGTATACAGGAGTTTATGGTTTAACATGAGGCAATGTGTCCATGTGTCCATAAGAGCTTTGTTCTGCTCAATTTAAATGTATTACCCATTAGGTTATAGATTAATGAATAAGAGATTGACAACCCCTGGGAAGCTTTGTGATCACTGTCTATGACATTCTGAACCAAAAGGTTAAAACCATGGAAATCCTAGCTTTCATGCCTGACATTCCGCTCTATCGATTGAGTAGGCCCCTGTTAAAGATACCATCTGGTATTTAAGCCTACTGAAATGAATACAAAGCCAACTAGCAGCTCTTTCTTTATGAGACCAAGTGCACAGATAGGCAACATGTTGACAAAATCAAAGAACTAAAAATAGCACACAGACAATGAAACAAACCACTGAAGGAAAAGTAGGGAATGAACTTGTTGTATCCACAAGTTTCCTACGCCCCATGAGGCCTTGCATCAAAACTGGGAGCGTCTTCCAGTTCGAAGTAAACAAGCTGGACGTGACACTCATTCATTCAACAGTTGACAGTCAGTCATTCAAGATTTAGAGATCCAACTTGTTAACTATGTGGGAACACAACTTCAACAAACTTAAAAAGAGTGAAATAACAGTACCTTTACCCTCCGCAGTAGATGGTTGGGAGGATGGCCTCGTATCATGTACGGTAGCATTTTTAGATATTCTGTAGATTCAGTAACTTAGCCTGTGATGGTAAAGCAATGAACAATTTGAAAATCTCAGAGGCGTATCAGTATCTGCACAGCGATAAAGTTGGGTGTTATTAAAAGCAGACATTGAGCCGAGCCAGAGCCTACACCCGTCAGATCATAAGGCTTGGGTACTAGCATCAGTGACAGGTGAAGTACAGACAGCAGGTTGTTCATGTTTTTCATGGCCAGGATGCTCTTGTGGTCATGCAGCAGCACTTTTGTGGAAGGTCAGTAAAGTAAGAACAATTAAGGGCACGGAAATTGTTTATTGTATGGTGATATTATTAATTAACTAATAAATGTATTAAACTGAAATGTTTACTGTGTGTCATTCATGTTCTGCATATGTTGCTTCACAGTAGCCTTCACTTAAAATCTTTAGTCTAAGATTACTGGATGATAAAATTAGCACACAATGTATTAGATATGCACCGAAATGAAATAGAAAATTCTGGATGCAATTAGCTGAAAACTGAAACCGAAAATGCTTTGTAATAATTAGTAATTATTTTATTAAATAATATGAAGTAATTTCGTAAGACTTTTAACGAAAGTGACACAAACATTTAGACAGAAAATATATTAATATTAAATATCAATATAATATTTTTATTCAGTATTATCAGAGCATGTGAGCAGAGCATAGCAGGGAGCAGATTAGTGAATGAGAGGGTAGTGTCATTTTACATGCATTGCCCAATACAGCGGTAGCCTACTACACCATGTTATAGCACAGTAATGCTATTGCAAACAGGAACATGTTTACTATACAGAAACTTCCTGTTGGCGCATTGAGCAGACTTTGCTTTTGCAATGAGCACGAGCGGTACTTGAGCAGAACATGCATTCATAGAGCCGACTATTGAGCGTTACAGTGACGGCGGCTAGCAGGAGAGTGAAACTTGCACGCTGGGCACTGCTGGGGGTGCGACACTATATATTTCCAGCCGTTTTTCTCCTTCGGCAGAAAATCAAATACACCAAATTTCAGTGCACCCCTTTAAAATACCACTGGTATACTACTTCCGCCGCCTCATCGGAACTTGTACCAACTTTCTTTTTTTTTTTACATTAGTGCCCCCCGGAAACAGGTGGATACAAAAATTTAAGAAATGTATAGTAAATGATAGAGACGTTTAACTAATTGGGCAACTGGTTTTGGTTTACCTGATTTAATATATGGCATTATAGAGACAGACAGTAACAAAATGTATGAGTCTTTCTTGAGACACAAGTTTTAACTTGGGGAAAAAAAAAAAAAACACAAAAGAAGAGATTTTGAAAATGTATAAATATATATATTTTAGATTAGTTTTAAAGGGGACATCAGATGCAAATTTTACTTTTACATGGTGTTTGACACACACCCGGAGCAGTGGGCAGCCATTTATGCTGCGGTGCCCGGGGAGCAGTTAGGGGTTCGGTGCCTCAGTCGTGGTATTGCTGGCCTGAGACTCGAACCCACAACCTTAGGGTTAGGAGACAAACTCTCTAACCACTAGGACACGACTTCCCACGTTTTAGCATCCACCCTGAGTGAGCTGTAAACAGTCCGCCATTTTGTTTTTGAAGGAAATACTACCGAAATTCTTCATGTCTGTGCAAATAATTTTACACCAGACTGCTTTCTGAACGAGGGACAATTCAAGGCAGGTTTGCTAAAAAGTAAAAACTCAAGGATGAATCAGTACCCACTGTTCGTAATCCAGCTGCACCTCCGGAAGTAGTAAGTCCCACACTTTAATTTTTTTACGATTATTTGCAAAGCGCCTTTCCTCTTACATGAACGAGAGAGGCAGGGTGAGCAGAGCTCATTAGCATTTAAAGAGACATGCACCGAAATGGGTCACTGTGAACAGAGCTGTTTTTGACAAAGTAAAAAGGGTGTTGTTTTACATGACCACTGAGGAATTTTAACCGCAGACATTTCATGAAGACCCTAAAGAATCATACCAACTTGTGGAAAATGGTCATCTGATGTCTCCTTTAAAAAAAAAGTGAGAGAGGGCTATTTAACCATTGTTACCTAACACTTCATAGTGTACAATAGTGGGAGGTCTTTAAAAGTGAAATGAAAGATCTATATAGAGACATATGCTTTTAAGGCAGATGTTGTTTGCCTCTGTCTCCAGGCACGAGGTCACATAAGGCAAATACTAGTTTTATTTATAATGCTCTTTTCTCCATAAACATGGACTACTTTTTTCAGTAGTCATGACAGTCATGAGAAACAAAATGGATTTATGAATGTTTCCTCTACTCTGACTGATATATTAAAATAAACCATTGTGGTCTGTCGGTGTGTCTTAGTCACAAATATCCAGTTATACATGTTTTGAAAGCAGCAATCTATAACATAATCAGCAGCCTTCAGTTTATATCAGAGTTGAGATATCAAAAAAGATTGCATGCTAATGCCTCATCTACATTTGTTTCTGTTTTATATAGATACCAAAAAAAGTTGAATTCCCATTAAATAATAGACCAACTATATGTGCATGCAGAGGGCGACCATTCTTTTTAATTGAGCATAATAATGAATGTGGCTAATTGCTGGGGCTGGATTTCTGGAATGAGGAATGACTGGAGTGGCCAATGGAACTTTATTCTTAAATAACAGGCTGTGGGTGGAAGCCCTGCCCACCTCTTATTATGTGATAATTAACCAACTCATGGGAGACATTAACTCACAAGCTCTGGATAATTTTAACCCTCCACACGGTGGGAGATGGACTCACCAGACTGTGCCCATGTTCACACTTACATATTCCACATGCTTCTCAGAAGCCATGCTAATTGGAGTTGTGGCTCGCATTAAGTCGAGTAAAGCCACTCTCTACTGTCTTTAAGGACCCTGGAACATTTTGTGTGACCTCTAGACTAACTAAAAACTAAAAAGTGGTTCAATAAAAGTTATAAGCTTGCATTTAACAGCTTTGGTAATGTAAAAGCCTTTCACAAAACGGTGGCCTTCACTCTTGAGAATTTATGACTTCCGTTGATTCCCAATAATTAGTCATGTAAATGACTAGATTCACCTAAGAGACCATCTGTTCACGGCAGCATAATGAGACTTATAAAACAGGTTATACAATTGTCAATAATTGAAGTGAAGCTGCTGTGAAGGAACACATTAATTCTGATTTTTTCTTCTTCTTTTCTTTCTAGGGGAAAGGGTTGTGAGAGGCAGACAGAGAAAGAGACTGGGAATCTGAGTGGATTGAGGACTCTCGACACTGTCAGTCTCCGTTAAGTTTGCTGTCTATTGACTCTCATAGACTGCTGTACTGTGAATACTGTGACAACTCTTGCTCATCCGTGGAAAATTCCATTACCTCGCTGTTACAGAATGACTAATGATAGTGTCCTGTCTTCAATTGCCACGAAACAGACACAGACAAGCACTTTTTGTGGACGTCTGTGTGGGTGTGTGTTTTCTGTCTGCCGTCAATGTAATTTAAAGAACAGCAAGGCAACAAAATGGTGCAATTCTGCACAATGTGGTTCAACAGAAAAGTTGTGTCATTAGTGCTTGTTAGGATTAAGATAATTTTCTCTGCAGGTGACGGTTACTATTGTGCCTTGCAAGTGTATTGGGAGAAAGAAAAAAAGTAAAAAACTTCAGAGAATAGATAGGGTTGTCTGAATTAGATTGTTGACTGGCAGAAAGTGAATGTTGTCCAGAATTACATGAATCAGGTGTTTTCATCTTGATGACTCATAGTTGTCTATGCATATATAACTGAGGAAGGAAAGTGTACTTTAACACTGAAAACATTTCTAGACTTTTAAACAAAAACTAGGCTACAATCCCAACATGGAACCATGCTGGCATCATTATTCAACACAACTAAATTCTTCAAAGTAAGCATTGTCTTAATTATATCTCAATACATACCATGTAGAAAGCATAGCATTTCCACGACTTTTACAGGTGTATAATATAATATAATATAATATAATATAATATAATATAATATAATATAATATAATAAAACATCTTTGTCCATATTTTATATGTATATTTATATTCACATTTACATTATATTTATATGTTAACTATCCATTTTCTGTCCAATAAAGGTGGAAAAGCTCATATCATTAAATTTCGTCATCATTTTCTAATTTGTGGTGTTCTAGTGTCATTCCATGAAATAGATAGTGATTGTAATTTGTAAATGCCACTTCCTAAATTTACAAATTACAAAAAAAAAACATTATTACAAGTCTTCTTTAACCATATAACAGACTGAATGTGGTTTATGGTCACCGAATATGTTTGTTTCTGAGGTAAATGTGGCACGGCTGAAACACTGATTGAGAGATTACATGAGACAGGATACGGATTGTAAAGTTGTACTCCTTTTTTTTTTTAACTTACCTTCAGATGTTTAGTCGACTCGTGACTCATGTTTATTTTAAGCTGAAGCTGGTATTAATGTGGAGGATATGATGAGTTCACGTGCGCCTCGTGCTGCTGCATCTTTTGAACTGAGGCGCTACAGCGATCTGTCACTCCAGATTAAACAGCGCCAAAACGGCATTTATTGTATTAATACTGCAATACAATGACCATAAATTGAAACCCGAGACTTTGTTTTATATTAAAAGCACCAAAGCACAATGCTTTTTGCGATTTATTGGATGGAAAGCGCCCTTCAATGTTCCGTCCATTAACTGAAAACAGGCTAGAAGAATAATCGATTATTGGGATTTAAGAATCAATATCGTTCCAAAAAAAAGAGAATCGATTAATATCGAGATATCAATATTTTTTACCCAACCCTAGTTTGCATGCGGCTGTGAGTGCGAGCATGGTGGTGACGTCAATGTCGCGGCCTGCTCGCGCTCACAGCCGCATGTAGATGGATCAGCTCATCACCGATCAGGGCCAATCCTGCAGAAAATCGTCCGATTCCGATCCCTGGCCGATTGAGCGGTGCATCCCTAGTTTTATGGTTTGTCATTTAAAACCAACATCCAATTTCATTACATGAAAGAGAAGGGCATTTAATTTTAAGGATGTTCTGTCTCATTGTGTGTTTGGAGCGGCATTAAGTGAAGTAAATAATGACAGTTTTCATTTTTGCTGAGGTATTCCTGTAGGAATGGCGAATATTCTGTCTACAATTCTGTCTCTTTTTGTTTTTGTTTCTTTTTTCAACAAAGGCTTAAACAAATCAAGAGAGGGATGGATGAGATGTTTACCTTATATTATTGATCTGATATTCTCTTGTAGGGAGGTAAGAAAACTTAATCCATACCATACATATTTAGTACAAATATCAAATAGATTTTGGAGGCAAATAAAAACTACTTTATTCTGTTTTCTCTTGTTCTTTTTGTTTGTTGGCAATCTCAACCTGACAGTAAGTCATAAGGGCATTTTCCCCTTTTCCATTATTTGATTCTTCTGAAACAATTGACTTTAAGCAACGGGGGACTTAATTCAAAATGAAAGCTCTACTCCATTTTCTCACTGCTGCCTTTGAAGTGCTTTTTTTACCCTACTCGATTACTTTCTGCAGTCATGTATATTTTTTACCACGGTGCTGTCGTTGCCCCCTCCCCCCCTTTTCTTCCTTATTCTAAAAATGCAGTCAGTGTTCATTATTCTGACAATTTATTTTAGTTGGTGTCTTGGAAATAAGAATAATCAGAATCAAAAGAGAGGAAATGTTATACTTTAATTCAATTATTTATTAATATTTTTTGAGCCACCCTGCTATGTTGTCATATCTAGGCAAGAGTTCGTCTACTTTCAAAGAGGAAAAGGAAAGCAACCAGCCCCCACCCCCCACATTTCTTTCATGTAGAAATTTGACATAATATGGTACTGAGAGCGGCAGCCTGTGTGATGTGTTGTATTGAAAGTTTATGCCCAGAGCCCTGTGTGTTTTTCTTTTATACCATTTTACATGTGATAATTGGATAATTTACATTTGTCTTGGGTGATCGATTACAAGTGGTCAGCCGAGGCACATTGCTGTTTACACTTGATAGTTGCTTCTCAGATACATGTCTGGATTCGTTAGACGGATTTAGAGTTTACGCTACAAATGCAATGCAATCACACTAAATGTGGTTTGACCGAACCAGTCACAGAATGTTGTGGACCAGGTTTATGCTTTACACCTGTTGCACATCGATTAAACCCAACCAAATCTTAATATCAGGTGTAAACAAAACAAAATTGCAGGAAACTGACAGACATACAGTAGCAAAGACAGATGGAAAATCAGACAGAAGGGTAGAGAGACACATAGAATGAAAATGTGAAGAAAAATAAATCTTGAGCACCAGGTTTGCACTTGCAATCTGCTGCGGTTCACAAACCTCCTGAGAACCACCCGAACAGCTTGACATGTTTCCGTGGCAACAGCGAGCAGGCATCAAAGCAGCGGATACTATTTATGTCAATCACAGAGGTGTGACAGGCAGATGCTAAGCATGACAGATATCAGACAGAGCATGGGCTTTCTGTCTGCGCCCATACAGTAATCAGGCATTAATATTCTTTGCTCTCACACAACCAGCTGAATGCTGTCAGCACATGCTGTGGTACCCTGGTTCAGTCCACTCCATTTTCTGCTGCTATAGCACATTACAGTACTACTTGTACTATTTTAAAAATATGCAGGTTATAATGTGCCATATGCAAATGTTCTGTATACCTGGAGGACATTTTCCAAAATGTACAGTAGACTGAAGAGAACACTGTGTGGAAAACAGTATCCCACAATGCACTTCTATTTTGAAACAAATAGTGACAAATGGTGAGGTTTTTCTTAGCACTGGAATAAGTTTCTTCTCAGTTAATCTGTTTCGATAAATAAATAAACCCATCTAAATCTTAGCCTAAGGGTGACAACATTTGAAGCGGGCCGTACACACCGGGACGAATATCGGCGTGCGTTATTCGCCAGCGTTTTTTCAACGCGTTTTCACCGCGTTTTTTGTGTTCACACCCAAGCGATTTTCGCTGACGATGAGCCGAGTGAACATGCAAATTCATTCCCTGACATTAGATGGCGCTTAATGTAAAACAGAAATACTAGAAATACTAGTTCTCTTTTATCAAGATTTTTGTAATCGCTGTCGCGTTTGTCATATAGTTCTTTGTGTTCCGACACCAACGAGACCAGCAACTCTACATTCATCTTGCCTTGCATCTTCTTCGTCTTATTCTCTTCCCGGCAGTGTAGAAGCTACTTGGCGTATATCTTCTCTTCGCCGTTACGTATGGTGCTCAGCAAGACAGTTTTGTGTTTGAGCGCCCCCAAGTTTGTGTTTTTACTGTAACTTCAGAAGCTCCAGACACGTGTGCAAAAGCGCCATTCTCATTGGTCGTATAGTTTTTGACACGGTGCGTCAACCAAAAAAACGAACCCGAGGCGTTTTTTTAAAAAAATGACGCTTTTATGCGTGGCGTTTTTTCGCGTCGGTGTGCACACTCACATTGGCGCGCCTTTGTTTAGTCACGAGGCGTTAAACATTTGAAGCATTTTTTGTTTGTTTGTTTGTTTATGTTTATTTATTTAGAAGGGTGACAACATTTGAAGCATTTTTTGTTTTTTTTTTTTTTTTGAAATGTTAATTAATCTAGCAAATTAATTAACGGGTTAAATAATGGTGAATTATTCCCTTAAAGTAATTAACTAAATTGTAATAAGCAGAATATTTTATTTAATAATTAGATATCATTAGATACCCCATGCTGAATTTAACATGCAACATAGTGTGTGTCATCAGTGTTTGAAACATTGTGTTATTGCATATCATTTTACATTGTAGTGAATAGGTAATATACATGGTATAGAAGACAGTAGTGGTGCAGTTTTTATGCAGTGCTATTCAATTCCGGACATAGCTTGTCTAAGATGAAAGGTTACATTAACTGCAACATTGTGTTTACACTGTATAAATTTGATTGAACTTATTTTGCATACAGTATTGAATACAACCCTATGGCATACTGTGATCGAGTCGAACACAACCCCAGTTACAGAACCCTAGTTGGAGAGAGGGATAACTTGCAACCATGTGTAAGTTAATTTGTCCCCCTATAGCCCCCATAAAATGACTGCTCAGCCCCCCTAAAATTGTGCTGATATCTTACACAAAAATTTTTAAAAAGAGATATTTAACCAACATAACTGTCAGGTTGCCTCTAGTTTTGTTTTTATGAAGGACATTTTTCTAACATACAAAGTTTTCCTAACTGTATTTACACTCTGCTTGGAGCTAAAAACTTATGGCTTTGGCCTGCAATGTACGATGAATGAGAGTCCATGTCATTAACACAACACAGCACATTCTTTTAATTAGGAATATTGTGGCCTGTCGTCCTCTACAATGAAGCTGGAATCTGTCAGTTGGCTAGTGACATTATGATTTATCTGCACTTTGATTTGTGTTTTTTAAGAGTCGCATTTGCGCTTGTTTTGTAGCCGGGATTACTATAACACTGACAGAAAGAATATGGCACATTCTGCCATGTTTAATATTTATATGCCATGCTAATGGTATGCTAATTATTGTCATGGATCAAAGATCAATGACTTCAGTCATTTTGAACACCCCCCCCCCCCCCCCATACACACACACACACACACACAGTGCACCCGTTAGCCACTCTTGCAATGAGGAAGGCTTTTGGTAATGAACACATCGTCTGCATTTCATTTTTCCCAAGCCCCTGATGATCAATGGAATGGCGGATGGGCTTTAATGATGTTCCAGCTTCGGCAATCTTCCCATTTGATCAACGGTGAAAAAAAAAGAAGTCATCTTTGACTTTTGGATAGAAGGAAAAACTACAAACGAAGACAAAATATTTTCTTTTAAGCTAACTCTCACTCTACCAACCATAGTTTTTTGTCTCTTTGTTACAGAAAGCAGAAGAGTTTTCTTTAAAATAGGAGCTCTAAAGTGCTATTAGCTGGCCAGAGCCGGGAAGGCACAAATTAATTTGGTTTTCCTCCCCATTCAAATTGTTTATGACACCAGTGAAGCCAGTTAAAATGGCAACCATGCATTTCTGTTTGTTTATTTGTCTCGTTCCTGCTTTATATAATTTCCCCATCTCCACATGCCAAGCAGAGGTCTTACTCAACAGCATGGGGATTCTTCTAAAAAATTCTGCTTGAGATCCAGATACTTCTTTAGAGTCACTTTCAGCACTAAAACCTTTAGAGAGTCATATATTTAAAATTTACATTTATATTAACATATTAAAAAGTAGGAAATAAGTGTCCATGTGGAACAGAAAGGGGTGTGATCTCCATGCTTGGGAATTCTGAATGTCAGTGAGGAGTTTTGTCCAGGTAGGGCACTGAAGGGATGGGGCAACGCTGATGTGAGGAGGTTGTTCTGTCACAGTGTAATCATTTTTCTTCTCAAATTGTGGCATGAACTGAAAAGACTTGCCAGTTTGAGTTCATCATAAAATTTAAAAAAAAAAAATCCCTATATAAAAAGCAGTGCGTTGTTCACCTAAATGTGACCTGCATTGTGCTGGAAAGCAGATGTTCATCTGTTGAGCTCCAGAGACCTTTTAACCTCACTACACACTTCCAATGCCACAGATGCCACGATACATATCTTTGGTCCGAAGGCCCTATGCGACAGACCACAAAACCACTTCAGCATCAAGATTAAAACCAGCTTTTCCTCTCTCGCTCTCCTCAGAACCTTGTTACTGCTATTAAGCCTCAAGCCCACCTACCAGAAACATAATATCCTGTTAACCGGTTATATTCTATTACCACTACTGGCATTGAAATTGGGTTTTTCTTTCATTGTGATCCATTTATTTGTTTATGTGTGTGTCATTTTCATTGAGTGGCATTTCTCATAACTTGCGCTGCTTTTTGTTGAATTGTCAATCCAACAGCTTCAGAGGAGGGAGGGGGAAGGGGGTGCAGTCATTAAGAGAATAATCATGTAAAGATCATATTCAAAATCATAATGGTTATTTGGAATTGTTATGACTGTGGATAGCATGCAAGACTGATGGACTGCTAATGACTCCCACGTAACTAATGGAACATAGCTAGATGATATACATGTAAACGGTCTGTGTATTTTGGTAGCAGACTGGGGCTAATTGACACAGGGATACATGGCACAGCAGTATTTATAATATTCAAAGCATTTATTCGATATAGAGATCCTTTGTAACTTTATAGATGGCCCCCACAGTATTTTATGTTGTCTTTTAAATATCCATGAATTGTTGAATTGTCTTGTTTCATAGTTGCTTTACAGTTTAAATTTTGTGTGAGAGCCTACAATATGTTGGTTTTATAACCACTTATCCACTTATCCATGTTGTTATGAAATGTTTCTTTTTTCTTGGGCAATATAAATGTTTAATAGCTCATTTAAAATGTGTGACAACTAGTCCTGCTAATTGATAACTGAGTGCTAGTTTACAATGAAAGAATACCAAAAACAACTTTCTGATTTCCAGCAGCACACAGGCATTATCTGTTGGATTGATTTCATATGTCAGGTGGAGCTTGTCCTGATGAATGGTTGTGACACTTGGACAGCGTTTTAAGGGGAAGAAGACCCTCCACAGACCCTCTGGTCTCACTGGGAGAAGTGGAAGCAGACACAACTGCTCTAAAGCTCAGGAAGAACTTCTGAAATCCTGTTATATACATGCACATGCACACAGAGACTCAGATAGGAGCTTGAAGCACTTCAAGTGTCAGGGTTGGCTGGCAAACACTAAGATATGCAAAGTGAATGTTAATTGTGGAGCGCCATAGGGGCCAAACGTTCATTATTTCAAAACTAATTACAGCTATTTTTTTGATATTTGTGACCCAAATGGACACCTTACTTGAGGTTATAGACTGTCTTTAATATAATTGCTTTGGAGTGTTGGGGAATGTGTAAAGGGGCAACACTGTAAAAACAAAATAAATGGAAGTGACCCAACAATCAATCCAGAAATAAGATACACTTAATATGAAATCACTCACCCTCATGTCATACCAAAATTCTGATTGGACTAGATGAAGTTTTATAGAACCTTATTTTATATTATTGGTATATTCTAGCAGGGCTGTCAAAAGTACTGGTACTAAATCAAAATTGAAATGTAAAAATTATACCAGTCTTCTGTAGTACCAGTAGTACTGTGTTCTTCTGACTTAGTACCAAACCAACTGATCCTTCTCTCAAACCAAACTATATTATATTTATTTAATTAAATTATAAATATAAGTATATTAACTAATGAAGATCAGACTCAACCTAATATCCTTTATAACAAAAAATACAAAAAAATTAAAAATATTTAGTAATTTATTTATTTATAGGAGGATAGCAGTTAGCCTGCTCCATCACAATCTGTGAATATCTTAATAATAATTTTAGAAGAAGTTTTATTTTATATGCTGCTAACTACTCACAGCAAATGGGGGTGTTTTTATATTTAATTATTTATTTATTTATTTATTTATTTATTTTTTTATTTTTTGGGAGTGTGACAAGTGAAGTTTGAGTGACGAATGGAGCTCAAACGTAGTTTAGGCAGAACATGGCGTGACTGAAGCATCAGCTGACCGTAACTCATCCCACTACAATTAATAAGACATATAAGACCATCCGTACTCAGTTTGCCATAGTCTGTCGCAGAGACACGCACTCATTAGTCAGCCTTGAGTTCTGTCGTACAGACACGCTAAGTTTTAGTCTGTTGCACAGATAAACGCAGAGTCAGTTCAGTTGCACAGAGACTCGTTCCTAGTTCGGGTCAAGACAACTTCAAAACGCTAATTTGTTACACTGATACTCGCCTAACATTCCTCTAGTTCGTCACAAACAATCAGGACCATACAGTTTCGCTTCAGATTCAGGTCGTGTCGTGTTTTGAACACACGTTTCACCGCATCGCATCGACCAGCGTACGCGGCATGATTTGGAAGTACAGTTCAGTCGAGTTCAGCCCTCCCTGCATCGAGAATAACCTACATCATCAAGATCAAGCATCCTCAACAGATGTGGATGTACTTCACTCTCCATTCATCTGAACGTGTCTCCATGAAGTTAAGCAAAATGTTTCTTCTTTTCTTTCATACTCCTGCTCACACAGTAATTCAATCTCATGTTAAACTTAAATACATAAATACTGCAACCTCAACATTCACAATCTACAAAATAATTTAGTTTATTACATTTATAAAAGAAGATACAGCTTTTAGATTCTCTCCGGAAACAACCAAGCTCCTGGAGACGCGCCGTGCGCGGAGCTAAAGATTGACGAACATTTGAGCACTGAATGCCAACAAACAGACATTTGATTCCGTTTCACTTACCGTCTGAGTCACGACCGGGATCTTTTATAACTGGGACCACTCCATCTTCAGTACAGCACTGCAGCCGGATGAAGCACTCCAACTTCCGCATCAAACCAACCGCAAATCCAGCGTCGACCTGGGTCTTGTTTATAAACGTTCGTCAACAACAAAACTCGTGAAACTCCGTTGCTGCCCCGGAAAACAACTTTATCCACCGTTTACATAACGCTGGGTTCCTTGGGAAGCTGAACAAGTTATCTTTCCCTTACAACCAAAAAAAACACGCTTCTTTGGAGACATTCTTCCCGAGCAAGTCCCGTATAGCACTGCAGCCGGATGAAGCTCATTGATGGGCGCGCTCTCATTCTGATCGATGCGTTCGCGGGCGCGATTTTCTTCTGTGTGATTTGCGGCAGCTTGGACGCTTCAAAGGCGTATTGCTGCCCTCCTCAGTTTATCTGAGGAACTCCATCTCTTTGATTAAATCCTCAAATAAATACCAGTGTGGAGTTAACTTATAACAAACTTTGTTGTTTCATATTCCTTATTTTCAAGAATCGATTTAAGCATAAAGATGAGACTCCGGATTCAACAGATCAGAAAACATGGTTTTGCAGCACAAAGAATTTCACACTCCATTACTACATGCTTCACGGTTTCTAATTATCCACAAACATCACGTCTTGGGCGAGGTTTTCAGGGAGAAATGCCCATATAAGGAGTTTTACCCTCTCCACAACTTTCCGAAACCTGTATGAACCTGGAAGTAAGAAATTTGGCACACAAATACTCCATCATATGTCCTAATTATCTTGAAACTTGCCCATGCTTAGCATGAGAATTTAATCTTTTTAACTGTGTTAACCATCCAGATGCATAAAACAGCATTGCACCCCCTCACCCTTTTAAGTTATCGGTATCGGCACAATGCTTGTTGCTAAGCTAATTGCTCAGTACACGCTGTAGCTGTATCTCCCTGGCCATAGCTGTTGGGAAACGTGTTGCTTAAAGCTATTTAGTCACTATTCAAACCTACTGTTTACCAGGATTCATAGACTGCTCCAAACAGAAGGAAGGTAGAGCCCTCAGTAGCAGACCCAAAGGTGTGCTTCACCAGGACAGCGGAAAAGATGCTAAAATGTGAGCGCTAAACACAGCCCTGTTTCACCTCAATTCATATGTTGAGCCATCAAAGACAACAGTTTCCGTCATAGTCACGTTATCATGGAAGGACTTGTTCATGCTAATGAATGTTAGCAACCTATCTTGACCAAGAGCTTGAAGACCATCTCTGCTAGTCAGATCAAAAGCCTTGACGAGATCAGCAAGTCCATATTAAAGGGGTTACTTCTGCTTCCTGCACTGTCTGCAACCGTAGGAGTGATAAGATCATGTTGATCAATCTTTCTTCAAGATTCAAGATTTTATGATGTACAACAAGCAGCAATAAGCCTTCATGTATTCTGTTGCGTCAGACAGTAGAAATAGTAACTGAAATGCTTCGTTAAATTCTGATAATTCAGATGTTTTTGACACATCCCATTAAAAACGCGGGATGGAAACGCCAAGATGCGCATAAATTCTAAAAATGTGCTATGATGGAAAACATGCTTTATCCCCATATGTTTTATGCAATATTCCAGTTTTGCGCACAAGTTAATTCAAGTCTTTGGATGGAATAATAGCTATTGACTGCAAAGTCTCTATACATGTCGCTAGGCACTTGGAAAAGTCTTTAAAGGTTGGGAAGTCGTATCTAACAATAAGTTGCATATTTGTCAACACCGATGGGAGGAAGTGTAGCACGCAGAGTGGCGGATAGGTCCCGCTTTCTAAGTTATGAGCCAGTCGTGATAAGTTGCTTCGGCTGCTGTTGAAGGCTTCAGTTACCATGGAGGCAGACGGTGTTCTGAGACACGCATTAGGACAGCGCACAAATGCTGAGCAGTCAATACGAGAAATGCAATTTCGTGATCTTGTGTTTCGTGATCCATCCCCACCAGCTGAGACAAGGGTATCGACTAAGTGACAATCAGCCAGAACGCAGAGGCCGGGAAGTTGATCAGAGAAGACCAGTCGTTGAGAGTGGAAGGTACACAGACCAAAGTCCACTGATGGTTCAAGGACAGCTGATTGAGGAAGTGCAGCAATCTATCAACCTTCTGAGCATAGTGGCCACTGATTGAGGGAATCAACAGCCGAATATTGAAGACAATTAAGACACCGAGGCGAGCTTTCCAAGAAGACCTGGAAGACACTGGCATCCAATGGGAAGATGTGGATAATGAGGCCATGGAACGTCTTTTGCTCATCATGCCAACACGTGATATGATCTAATAATGGTGAAATCTCTGCAGAGTAAGATCTACTCTCTTTAAATATGAAGGCATGCCACCTCTTCCAACCATTCAGAGAGTGCACTTCCTGAATGATCTTAGAACTATACTACTACGTCTTTGTGTTTGGGGGGTTCAAACCTCAGTGAGGTTTTGCCTGCGATAAGCTCAGAATCTGAACCCTTCAGAGCGAAGCCTGCCGCCAAACATAAGTTCAAGACCTCTACAATATTCTGACATTAACAAGTGGTCCTGACTGAACTGATTTTAAATGTTGGACTGAATCTCATTCATTCATCGGACTGATTGAAAAAAAAAATAATAATACAGTGAATTCACTATAGCATCTATAAAGACAGCCTTCATGCTTTTAATGTGAAACTAGCCAAAGCTAGACAGACTTTCTTCTCAAACATTATAAACAGTAACTTAAACAACACTCGCAATCTTTTTGCTACTGTTGAGAGACTGACAAACCCCCCAAGTCAGATTCCCAGTGAAATGCTCTCTGACAGCAAATGCAATGAGTTTGCTTCCACCTTTTCTGAGAAGATCAATAATATCAGGAAGGCAATTAGCACATCCTCAAGTTGTGCAGAGGTCAGACCGATTCGACCACAATATCAAAAAGAAGATACCATGTCTGCTTTTGAGGAAAGTGATAGCAAAATTTTGGAAGATATATAGTACAGCACCTTAAATCATCAACCTGTTATCTTGACATACTTCCTATATATATATATATATATATATATATATATATTTTTTTTTTTTCAGAAGGGTGCTTCACTGTTTACAAGCAGATCTCTTAGAGGTGGTGAATGCCTCACTTCTTTCTGGGACTTTTCCAAACTCCCTGAAAACTGCTGTTGTTAAACCCCTTCTGAAAAATAGCAATCTTGAAAACACCATACTGAGCAATTATAGACCAAAATCGAAGCTTCCTTTTATATGCAAGATTATTGAAAATGTAGTTATTAATCAGCTGAACAAATACTTAAACTCAAATGGATACCTGGACAATTTTCAATCTGGTTTCAGACCGCATCACAGCACAGAGATAGTGCTCATTAAGATAATAAATGACATTCGCTTAAATTATGATTCTGACAAAATATCAGTACTGGTACTACTAGATCTCAGTGCTGCATTTGACACTGTTGATCATAACATACTACTAGAGAGACTGGAAAACTGGGTCAGGCTTTCTAGGATAGTAATCAAATGTTTCAGGTCATACTTAGAAGGGAGAGGGTATGCTGACATCATCCATAGCAACGAGGTCAACCCCGCCCTTACACTTCTCTCTATTGCTTAGTAAAAAAGAAGAAAAAAAAAAAAACTTTTACTGCTATTTAGGAGAACTCGTATTGGTAAGATAAAATGTTTTGTGAATACGGGCCTAGATGTGCTAAAACATTAGCCACATTTAAATGCTATTTAGCTGTGCATTTATTGAATGAGCACTGTGCAATATCTGAACTGATTGCACTATATTTTATGTATAATCATTTTCTATTATTAACTGTTTTAAATTCATTTTAAACCTTTTTATTTTTTTTTATATTTTTCAAAGTTTTTACATTTCTTGTTTTATTGTTGTGATTTTTTTTTTTTTTTTATGTTCTTTTCTTTAATGTAAAGCCCTTTGAATTACCATTGTGTGTGAAATGTGCTATGTAAATAAAATTGCCTTACCTTACCTTGCCTTGATTGACATTGATAACTATAGCAAAATCTTAATTTAGGCCTACTCTCGTTCATGTTGTTTCAAACTTGTGTTCTTTTCTTTTATCTTGCAGAACAAAGACGAATATATTTTGCATAATTTTGGTAATCAAATAGTTTTGGTCTCCGTTGACTTTCATTGTATTTTTGAAAGTGATAATGGGAACCAAAACTGATTGGTTACCAACAGTCTCCAGAATATCTTCTTTTATGTTCCACAGATGAAAGTCATACAGGATTGGAAGTTGGAAAGACATAAGAGTATTTCTATGGGTGGTTTGGTTGAAATGTTTTTTATTAAATTTTTTTTTTTGGTAATATGGTTTCTCAACTCAATGTGTACTATTCTCTTTATATATATATATATATATATATATATATATATATATATAAAATGACCCTGGACCACAAAACCTGTCAAAAGGGTCTGTTTCGGCCTTTGTTTTGGCTGTGGAAGCATGGTAGCGGGCCTTGTCCTGAACGCACCGTGTGAAAAATAATGTTTTTTGTTTGTTTGTTTGTTTGTTGTGTGTTTGTTTGTTTGTTGTGTGTTTGTTTTTTTTGTTTTTTTGCTTTGTGATGAAAAGGGCCATCCAATTAGATTTGAGCTTAGATCACGTGCCCGGAGCAGCTGTTATTGCACAAAGGGGCGAGAGTGATGGCACTGTTTTTAAAAACCAGTGTAAATAAACACTGAAGAAGAGCATCATGCAAGACAGGAGAGAGTGGATGGAGTTCTTGTTATCAGTGGTGTTTGAGAACAGGTTTATTCTTGCATGTTTTTTATACAGAATATAATTTATGTTAATTTCCCACTGAATTATGTGACCTGAAGAGCACTGTCCATTTTCTTCCACGTGCACAGGTGTTAAGAGTCAGAGCACATTCAAATGTGTCAATCATATAATCATATCTCCTTCCGTTCCGTGTGAAAAAAAGGAAGAGATACATTTTTCAACACATGAAATATGAAAGCAAATAAACATATCATTGTGACGATATAGTTTCTGTAAGTGTTGGTTTTTTTTTTTTTTTTTTTTTTTTTTTTTTTTTTTTATGCAGCTCATGGTATTTTCATAACAATAAAGGATGTTTGACAAATTATAAGCGGGTGTATATTTTAAGATGTGTTCTTGTAAGCATTTTATATAGTTGTGTTTCTTGTGTAGAACCAAACTTTATTTATGATAATTTAATGTTGTATATTGAGCCATATACGAGATACACAACTGATGAAAAATGCATTGTTGGTCCGTGCCACCTAGCGTGCAGGTGAGATTTGGCAGAAGGTGATCAGTCGTTTCAAGCTCGGCGTGAAAGCACCATTTGTCGCGGATTTGCCTCGCTTTTACGGATTGCGCTCAGTGTGAGAAGGCCTTAACAAGTAAAATGTATATAGATACTCAAAAGCAAGTTAGAAGCATTATACAGTGTGCTAGCGCCGATTGCCAATGACATAAACATCTTTGATTATATCATGTTTAAATTGAACATCCTCTCCTACAGATTGATGATTCAAATAAACTTACATCCAATGCTTTCAACAGGGTTCAGGAGAAGGATCAACTCAAATGCAACACAAACATATGTCAAGTGTTCACTGTGCCATGAGCTCGCTGCTTCCTATTACTAAAGAACATAAATATAATATTTATAAATGCAAATGTCCATCACAAAATATACACAGCCTCTAACAGAGGCAGAACACAGTGTTTCATTCATGATAAATTTACCTTGAATCGGAAGTACATAGGGGAAATTTTGACTAGGAGTCCCATCAGAGAGCTCCTATGAATCGTCAGCTGACCTTTCAATGGAGATGTACAATTGTGAGTTGCTGGTTATGATCTCAGACACTGACTGATCACTGTGCTACTTGTGTACAGTGCCGTGGCCTTTTAGCAACTGTGATTTTTAGGAAATGAGATGGGGGACGGAATGCCTGTTTTCTGAATAATTTATTTCATTGTTTTTAAAAAGTAATTAGCAATCAACTGGAAGCCAAAGCAGATGTCTCTCTAATGTGAAATCTTTCCAATATTTAGCATTTCTGTATTAGTCACACCTGTTTTTTTTTTTTTAAATCAGTATAAACTACAGACTCTCTGCTTGCTGTCCTTGTTGACAGAGAACCAGAGATGGTGCTCTGTCTCTGCAATGGGCCAAGGAGCCAGATGTCAGTGAGAAAGAACGTTTGGAGAGTTGTTTTTTTTTTTGTTTGTTTTTTTTTGTCACTTGGCTGACAGAGGAGTATCTGGATCTGCCAAATGAACAGACTGAGACTGGCCACGCTGACGACAGGTAGCCTGATTAGCTTGGACACAACGGTCAGTGCAGGGAGAGAGGAAAAGGCTTTGGGGAGACATAAAGAGAGCCTTTAGCAGATGGAGGTAATACTTTTGAACAGACTATTCTCAAATGATAGCTTTCCTCTCTAAGTCCGTCCCTTTTGAGCCAGGGCTTTGAAGGCTGAGGAGTGGATATATTACTTCTAGGAAAGAATCCCCAACAACTTGGTATCAGTGCAAAAATCCCTTTTCCTTAGTAGTATTTTTTTCTTCTTGTAAAAATATCAAATCATTGAAACTTGAAACTAAAATTGAGAAATGTAAGATTTTTTTGTCTTACTATATATTGCCTTTTTTATTTTTGCTTAAGTGTAGTTTTAACTGTTTAGTGAGAGTTTGGGTTTATCTGCAAATGCTTTAAGAATAGTTAACTTAAAAAAAAAAAAAAGAACTAATCTAAATGCAGATTAGACCTGTACACTACCATTTTTTTGTTTGTTTTAATGTTTTTGAAAGTCTCTTATATTTATCAAGCCTGCATTTATTTGATCAAAAACAGTATGATTGTGAAATATTCTTACAATTTAGAATAATGATTTTCTGAATATATTTAAAAAATGTGATTTGTTCTGTGATGACAAAGCTGCATTTTCAGCAGCTGTTACTCCAGTGTCGCATGATCCTTCAAAAATCGTGTTCAAAGCATCCCCCCCACCCCAAGTTTTCTGAAAACAAGCAATGCACAATATTTTGACACCATAATGGTTATTGTCAATAGAGATGGCTATTTTTTAACTATGCATCATACCATAACATCATGCAAACTTAAAAATTAATTTGTAGCAATTTTGAAATTTACATTTTGAGATAATTTAAAATGATTAATTATACAACATGGTTTTCAAATGTAATATCAGCAATTCAACTGTTGTTGCCCTTAACAGGAAAATAACTATTGCTTGAAAACAATGCATGGAAAACCGTTTATACCATACAAAAGTTGACTTCTCAAATAAATGTAATTGTTTTAAGCGTTATTAGATATTTTCTTTGAAAACTAGACTATTTTGCAGTACTGAAGCTCAAACTTGTAGGGTTACAATGAAATTGAGGTCTTGCTTGACAAGGTTTAAAATGCAACTGTGTGATCCACACCTTATGAAGTTCAGCACACAATGAACCACAACCAAGTCATTGTCAGTGTGAATTTGGAATGAAGTCTTGTATACTTGACAGTCTTTAAGGACCAAGCTCTTCTACGGTGCTGGAGAACACATCCAGCAGAGACAGCTGTGATCAGGCAAAGGGAGAGATAGAGACACACACTGCATGCAAGTGATCAAAGTGGTGCAGGACAGGCAGCTGCTGCAGGAGATTCACTACTGGAAAGATTAAACAGCTCTGGATGGATGAAGGTTTGCCAAAGTAAGTGTAATCTGAGTGGACCCTTCTACCACCATCAGAAAAGAAGAAAAAAAAAAAAAAAAAAAAAAAAAGAGAGAGAGAGAGAGGGGAATAGATGACACGCTGCAGCTGGTTGGTGTCAAACTGCTCTGGCCACGGTTAGCGTTTGATGAAGAGCCAGGACTGGACACCAGACTGCTTTTTGACCCCCTCCAATTTACCTCCGCTTGACTGACCGCGGGTGTGAGACGGTGTGCGAGTGACTAATTGACTATTAGCAGCATGCTAATAATTTTAGTGCAAAATGTAAAAATGGATCACAGGGAAACATTTTAATGACCTCATAATTTAAGGTTGCTCACCGAGGAATTTCTTTTCAATTTTTATTTTTAAACATTTATTTTATGGTTTCCCTATTTGTGTCCAAAGAGAGAGATTGTTTGTTTTCTCCCCAAAACAATATATAATTTATAGTAATAATGCACAATATTTAAATACTGTATCTAATGCATGTGGTCTGGGATTTATCCAGTGCTTATGTAACAGTCGTAGGGGAAGTCGTGGCCTAGTGGTTAGAGAGTTTGACTCCTAACCCTAAGGTTAGGAGTTCGAGTCTTGGGCCGGCAATACCACGACTGAGGTGCCCTTGAGCAAGGCACTGCTCCCCAGGCGCCGCAGCATAAATGGCTGCCCACTGCTCCGTGTGTGTGTTCACTGCTGTGTTTGTGTGCACTTTGGATGGGTTAAATGCAGAGCACGAATTCTGAGTATGGGTCACCATACTTGGCTGTATGTCACGTCACTTGTCACTCACTCAATTTCTAATTTAAGCCATTCGGGCTGGGCTACACTATTATATGATAACAGTTATGGTACAGAACAGATAGGATGGTGGTCTGTTTAGCTCTCTAGAGGGTTTTAGAGATGACATCTCTGCCCAGAGAAGATAATCAGCAATCTTGGATGAAGGAAATACTGTGCTCTTTAGGGATTTTTACTTTTATTTATTTATTTATTTTATTGTATTTATTTATTCTTTTTTTTTTGAGAGAGAGAGAGAGAGTTGTGATATGCCTTGCTCAATGAATGATGAAAACCAGAACTTACAAGAGAAAGGGCAAGACTAGGATTGCTTTGCCCTATGGGAGCTGCCCTCAGGCAGAAATGAATATGCAGGGATTATAATATCATAGCTTTGATCTGTTCTTGTGGTCTGGTACCTCTTAAAAGCAAATCATGGGCCAAAGAGCTTGGATATGATGAAGGCAGGTGATGATGGTTGATGGCTTTTTAGGGACACTGTTGAAATGTTTTCTCAAAGAGGACTAAGGCAAGTGAACATAAGAGGGAATGGGGGTCTGAGTAGCTTGAATCTTTTTTTTATTTATTTTTTTATCCCCTGAAAGGTATTAAATAAGGTTAGATTTCAAATTTACATGAAAGAAATGCAGTGCCCAAATGTTTCCCAACAAATATCAATCATTGGGTTCAGCCAGTATCAAGAGAAAAAAAAAGAAAGAAAAAAAACAAACAAACAACAACAAAAACAAAAACAAAACAATGAATCTTACAAACTTTATAAAATAGACTTCTCTTAAAATTAATAATCAAAATAATTTTTTGTTTTTGTTTTGTTCATTTGTTAAAAAACAAAGCTATAATAAGAATAACAATACATAAAAAAACTAAAAAAAAAATAAAAAAAAATAAATAAATTAAAAATTTTGCTGAAAGTAAATGGTTAAAAGCTCATTCAAAATATGAATAAATACTAAAATAACACTGAGAAGGGATTTCTACTATTTCTGCCCAATTGTGAGTCTAGATGCAGAGAGATGGATATTTATTCAATGGCAAAGGCCACACTAACAATCTAATTGTAAGAGGCAATTGCTCACACAGTGGGAAGGATTAGCTGTAATGGCCCCAATACACTCACAGTGATTTTCTTTTTCGTTCTTCGTTTAGGGGTAAAACAAATTTTGAAATATGTGAGCAGCAATCATGGCCATAGCCAGAGTTTGAGGTCTGGGGTGGGGTTAAGAATTGTGCGATAATATCCCCACATACAACTCATTATATACACTAACACCCCAAAAGAGACAGATATGTAGATGTCTGTGAAAGATGTTTTCTCTGTTTTGGAGGAATGAGCATTGTTAAATTATATCATATTGCACCATTACTATAGATTAGGGGTGTATAATTTTATCAGTTGTTTATTATTCATTCAACAATACATAGCCCTATTACAGTAAAACAACTATATTATACGGTTAATAATAGTATTACTTTTATAGTTCTCATTAATAACCATTGCTATATAGATGATAACTTTGTCTAGTGCTCTTATGAATGTTGTTGATTTTGTGAAAATGTAACTACAATACTCAATTAAATAGCATATACTTTTTCATGGCTGTTTGCATTTATTTTTTCTTTTATTTATTTATTTATTTATTTTTTCATTCTGTAACTACTTGTTCTACAGATCTCTGGACTTTTGTCAAAAGCCTGCTATGTTTTGATAGTTTTGATAAAGTTTCTGACAGATAATATCATGTTTTATTTATTTATTTTGCATTTGCCTTACCGAATGTGATATCCTGTCAGCAATAACATGTCCATGGGCTCTTTTGATTACTGTCAGATTAACTTCTGGCTTCATTGCAGTGTTGAAGGTATTGCTATGAAAACAAATAAAAACCGAAAAAAATAAATAATAAATAAAGCAAAATGAGTTCATATCTTTTGTAAATAAGATAAGCGAAAGATATTGCTAACCCTAAACTGCAACTTCCCGCTCTATTTAGTTTCTAAAGTAGAAAAGACCAAAGATGCTTATAATAACTGGATCTGGCAACACAGTGTGCCTGTGCCTTCACTCACAACTCTCTCATGCCTCGTTCACTCTGCCAGTATCTCACAGCACTCATTTTCATACCATGGGCGCTAAACAGCAAACTGTATAAACTTAATTAAACATGCAGACACTCAAATTAGGAGCTTTAAACAGCAGACTAGTCATTTATAGAACAAATTTTATTTTTAAACATGAAAAATTTACTGAGGCCCAAAACTCTGTAACCTATTTTTTCAAAATAAAAGATAATAGTCTGTTAACAATTTAGATACTTTTATCATGAAATCACACATCTGTTAAGCACTGTCAGATAGAACATTGTCTGAAGTTCAGAACAAGTAAAATACCAACAAGTTATCAAATTGTTCTCATGTACTCCAAAATGTTTTTACAAATAGAAATATACTTGTAACATGAAAATATGTTCAAAACATAAAAATAACCGTCACACACATAAACAGTAGTTCATGCAACAATCTAATGCATTCTGATCACCTTAAAACAATTAATTCAGTCAAAAACCTAGTCAAAGGACAGACAGACAAAATCTAAATGATAGTTGACATAAATTGAAAGGAAGGACAAAATAATTATTCTTCGCCACAATTACGTACTGTGCTCCATGTCCAAGTGAACCAATAGAAGCAAGCTTAGCTGACTTCAGGGACCCTTTCATGGACTCACGCAGTAAGGAGGTAATGCTGGTACCAGACTACAAAAATTTAAAGTATCAGAAAATGTTTCCGCTTGAACAACAACTTTGTTTATTAAAAGCAGACACATAAACAATGCATACCAGCACCAACTCCAGGTTTGAGACAGCAGAATTCCCACAGCATTTACTGCCAGCAAACACTTTTCCCAGATGCTGTTGGGTGGATGATGACGAAGTATCATCTTGACTAAGTAAAAACATAGGACACATGCAAAAGATCATTTTAAAACAAAATTCCATGTGAAATTATCAATTTTATATAATGAAATAATGTTTAAAAAATGAGTACATTTCATTGAGAATCATGCTGACTGTCAGCTTTCTCTAATAAGTGCCCATGTCCCTTTTCTTCTCCAAGTATGATATTTCTTTGGTCCATTCCCACCTCATGATGAACAAGTCGTCTTTCACATCTGTAAGCTTGAAAAATTCATTGTCCACTTTCATCCAGCACGTGAAAAAGATTCTAAATAGTTTTATTACATTCCTTTTATTACAATAAATAATGCTAAATATGTTTTACACATTCATTGTAAGTAACACAGTGTAAAACAATGTTTTATTAGTCCTTTTAAACATATTTTGTGTACTTTTTTTAACACATCAATTTTAAGAGTGTATTAGCATCTGATTATAGCAACATGGGTATGTTAGTATGAGCTCTGCAAAGTAGCACTCCAGTAAAGTCACGCCATGTTTATTTAATGCATTTTATTCAATAGACTGCTTAAAAGCAAGAAGCTTTACAGTATCAAACATGAAAAACAGTGTCTCATTTCATCAGAAGCACAACTTAATTTTCTACTATAAAGCAGCTTTCCAGTGTATTCATGACGGAAACAAACGGACTCAACATTGGCAAGCCGTTTTGAACTCTCAAAACAAACAAACTTAATTTTGGCATGGGGGGGGGGGGGGGGGGGGGGGGGGGGGGGGGGGGGGGGGGGGGGGGGGGGGGGGGGGGGGGGGGGGGGGGGTTTTTTTTTTTTTTTTTTTTGTTTTTTTTTGGGGGGGGGTGTGTGAAGCCGTTTTGAACTCTCAAAACAAACAAACTTCATTTTGGCATGGTAAGGCGGGGCCTCAACATTGGCAAGCCGTTTTGAACTCTCAAAACAAACAAACTTCATTTTGGCATGGTTTTGTTTAAAATTGTCACATCAGTTTTTTTCTTCGGTTTCGCTTGAAGTGCATCAGGGCCTTAAGAGCTAGTTGACTGATTATTCTATGATATTCTATTGAGACTTTAAAGAGGACAGTGGGGATTTGCATAATGTGGAAAAACATTTTCAGAAGTTATAGATAGTTACAGTCAAGGTCTGTTTATGGTCCACAGGAGGGTCAAGGTTACAGAATGATTGATATGGAAGTTTATATTTGTAACTGATGGGGAAACTGATTTAAGTAAATTACGACACTTGATGTGTGATGTGATATGCAGTTTTCTTGTTTTTAGAAAGATATGCTTGATTATTCTTTCAGGTGTCAAAGCCTTAAACAAAATTCTCAGTCTCTCTACAATACCAAGCTGCACCAGCACTGAAATTCAATTATGAATAAGAAGGCTGTTTTGTGGATTTCTGAGTCCCATAAGTGTTTTCATCTCTTCCACAAAAACTAAACCCAATAGAGGGGCCAGAGGTAAACTAGAATGACCCCTTTTGTGTTCATCAATAAAAGGAAAGAGTTTATGTTTTCATCTTTGTGCTACCCCACCTCAAGAACTAGCTTTTGCAGCCCCAAGGGACATTAACTTGTTCAGCTGTTGAGAGACTCCTTGTTTTTACTCACCAGATGAGGGAAGTAAAAAAAAACAACAACAACAACAACAACAAAAACCTGTCATTAAGAATACAGTGAGACGTCAAAGTTTAATATGTCTTGAAGCCATGTCAAGGTTGTCAGGGTTAATGAGTGTAAACTATGAACTGAGACAGACATCTGAGTCAGTGGGGAAGGGGAATACTGTGCTTCTCAATTCAGTTTTTGTAAGACATGCATGCTAGGCTTTTCTGTCTTGCTGAAATAAAATAAAATGTTTTTTTTTTTGAGTTTCATGAAGAGAATCAGGAAGGAAAATGGAAGATAAGATGGACAAGATATATATATATATATTTTTTTTTTATTTTTTTTTTTTTTGCTGCAGTATCTTAAATTGTAAGGTCATATAACTGTATTTTTATAGTCTACTTCTCCACAACCTTCTTTTGAAGAAATATTGTACTATCGTGCTACAGCGCACATTCTCTCTGTTGCAGTTCTGGTGCCTCCATCTCAATATACTGTACTGTACAATATACTCAACAGATTTACACTCTTTATTCGCAATCACAAAAGTACCTTATTTGCAGGTTCTTTAAAGCCTTGCTTGTTAAATATTTCAGTCATGTGCTTTTCTGACGTGCTTTTTTAGAGCACGTAGTAAACCTAAAGCACGCACACACTAACAAGCCTGTCAAACATTCTGATTGCGTAAATACTGTCAAAAACACACAAGGTTTACATATAAACACAGTTAGTTATGTCTAAAGTGAAAGTGAACAGTTAAGAGAAAAACGGATGTGTGCCTGTCTGTATATGCATACAGGTCTTAAAGCAACAGCAGACTAATTGTACCAAACATGCTGCCGTCTTTGTCACCTTTTTCACCTATAATGAGTTTGCATCCCTGATATAAATGTAGGCTTGATTAGACTTCTTTCAAAAACATAGAGAAGAAGTTGATTTTATATATATATATATATATATAT